>NW_022631083.1:7760655-7828868 GCF_010015895.1 Lontra canadensis | reverse complement strand
TATATATATATATATATACATACACACACACACACACACATATATATGCATACATACATATATATGTGTGTGTGTGTGTGTGTGTGTGTGTGTATGATTTTATTTATTTGAGAGTGTGAGTGTGAGAGAGAGAACAAGAAAGCATGGGAGGGGTGAGGGGCAGAGAGAAAGAGGAAGAAGCAGACTCCCCACTGTGCAGGGACTCTGAGGTGGGGAGATTATGATCTGAGATGATTGTAGACACTTAACTGACTGAGCCACCCAGGTGCCTTTACCAATTGCTTTATTAATAGTGTTTTGAGACAATTCTATTTGCAGATATCTTTGAGTCTCATTTTTGTCCTTCTTTTCCTTCTCCCTCTTTCTGTCTCTCTCTCCCTTTCTCTTTCTCCAACACTTATTGAGTGGAAACGTTCTGCTGGTCATTGTATTGACCACATGGTACACTGTATACTTGTCATTTAATGGTCACACCATGGAAAACACTATTATAATTATTTCTAATATTTTTCAAGAAAAAAGAAAGGGACATTTGATAGTTTAAAGAACTTTCTTTGGACATAAAGCTGGCAAGTGGTGGGGCACCTGGGTAGCTCAGTTGATTAAGCGTCCAACTCTTGATTTGGCTCAGGTCATGATCTCTGGGTCCTGAATTCGAGCCCGGCATTAGGCTCTACACCCAGTGGGGAGTCTGCTTCTTCTTCTCTCCCTCTGCTCCTCTCCCTGTTCTCTCTCTCTCTCTCTCTCAAATAAATAAATAAATCTTTCTTAAAAAGTCTTTGTAAAGATTTTATTTATTTATTTAAGAGAGAGTGAGCACAAGCAGGGGGAACAGCAGAAGGAGAGAGAGAAGCAGGTTCCCTTCCCAGCAGGGACTTCCCAACGTGGGGCTTGATCCTAGGACACTGAGATCATGACCTGACTCAAAGATGGATAAATAAATACACCTTAAATAAATAATGAATAAATAAATCTTTAAAATCTGAAAAACAAAAAACAAAACAAAACAAAACAAAACAAACAAACAAAACCTAGCATGTGTTGAAGGCAGGAAACAAACTCATGCAGTCTGATTTCAGAGCCCCCCTACCCTATACTGAACTGGGATGTAAAACTGTCTATAACAGGATAAATAATACACATCAGGGGTATTTGTATATAAAGCATTACTGCTCCAAATGTGAACAAAAGAGGCTGATCACTACATATTATCACCCTCGCTTTTCTCAGGTCACTTTTTCTTCCTGTTTACTAAGGTTAATTGCAGCCACATGAGGGCACAGAGACGTAAGGAAGGTACGTGAAGACGGAGGAGGGACTGGGTTGATGCACCTCCAAGCCAAGGAAGACTGATAATGGCTGACTGTCACCAGAAGCTAGGAGTAAGGAATGGAAGAGTGCTCAGAAAGAACCAACACACCCACAACTTGATTTCAGATTTCTAGCCCCAAAACAGTGAGACAATAAATTTCTGTGTTTTTTAAAAGCCACCTAAACTGTTTTCATTTATTATGGCAGCCCTCAGAGGCCAAGATAGCCATGGTTTAGATTTTTTCCCTATAGTATACATTACGTCATATACATTATAACCAATCTGCATTATGGGTTTTTAAATACGGATTTCCTTTACTCAGTGTGAACACTGGAGAACAAGTGGGTAATAAGTAGGGACAGAGGAATATTTGGGATATGAAGTCGTATTTGGCAAATCTAAACATCTTTTTGAGTTACTTTAAAGGTTGCTCTAGACATGTGTGTGAAACAGTGCATGCTAGGTTCATCAGCTGCTCTCACTGTTAATCAAAGAGGGGGGGCCAGGGGTCATGATCATCAGCTACACAGGGAATATCCATTCCCTTTCCCCACATCCTGAGAACGGACTTCCTGGCCTTCAGCCAAAGCCGATGTTAAGATCTGAATGGTGTACTTTTGCCCATGTTGAAAAAATAACTTCTGATTATAAAAAGCAACACCCACTTTCTGCAAAGAATTCAGAAATAATACAACACGTTCATAAAAGAAAATAAAAATCACCTGCAATCCCACCATCCAGGGATACAAAGTCACATGTGTGTATATGTACACATATACTAGGTGTGTTACAGAATAAGTTCATTCCACAGGTATGTACAAGTACATATATATGTATTACAGGGATTGTTCTCTGCCAGTAAATTAAATCTAGATCATATTGTTTTAATGTCTGTATGCTAAGCCAGTGGATAGATATAGCATGATTGATTTAACTATTCTTCTGTTGATGAACATTTAAGTTGCTCTAGTAACGTTTGGTACTTTGAACCTTATGACAATCAACTTAATGCTGATATATTTATAAATCTGTCTAATTATTTCCTCAGAATCTACATTTTACGGGGAGCTGCGAAAGTTCCAGGGTCCCTTGTGAAATGACAGGTCTACGATTACAAGAGGTGAAATGTTAATTCTGGAGGACATGGGCTCTATTTCATCTGATGGTTTCTCAAACCAGAATGGCTTCATTAGTTCTGCCCCCCTCCAGATGATATCATTTATGGGAACAGAGCTCTTCAGGGACAAGTAAGAATAGAAGGTATGGCTTCTGCCAGTAAAGAATCAACTATAGCATGTTCAGTGAGTGAGTGATTTTACAAACTGATTTTTTAACCACACAGTGGAGACATAATGAGTAGGAAAGAGAGAGAGAGAGTGTGTGTGTTTGTGTGTGTGTGTGTCTGTGTGTTGGAAGGTCCAGGTAGCAGAAGTAACTGTACCAAAGACAGTGTGGGTGGGGTGGGGTCAAGTGTGAACTTACTTTAGATAGAGAAATTGACTGTCTTAGGAGAAAGACCTGAGACACTTGACACCAATCAGCAAGGGGTGGAGGGATAGGTGTGAGAGGGAGCAGTCATGGAATGGGTATTGTGGCTTGGATAACATACTTGCTTCAGCTGCCATGTCTTTCTTTCTGGGAGTAGACAGTAAATTAAGAGTTTCAATTTAGTGAATAGTTTAGAAGGTTGGTGCTCTGTCTCCTTAGGCTTCTCCCCACACATGACTGGGACCCTTCGTCTCCTTAGGATTAAAATACTCTTATCTTTGGGAACAATTCTGTCCTGATGAGAAACCCTGGAAGCCAGAATTCAGGAGTCCAGCATCAGGGCATGAGAACTTGTGTCCTAGCTCTAGAAACAAGGTGATTGCCTGCCCTCTGCTCTCCCCACATCCACTGGTGCTCGGATACACTCATCTCCCTAGGACTAAGGAAGTCCTTGCATTGCAAAGCGTCCCAGAGAGCCATCTCTGCTAGAACCAAGACTGACCTTGCTCTGCTCATTTTCAGCACAGGGGAGCAACCCAGTAGATGGTGTCTTCTCTCCGTTTTGTTCAGTAGCTTTACTGAGGTATAAATGAATGTACAATAGACTGCATATACTTAAAATGTGCAATTTGACAAGTTTTAATATATGCATACAATCATGAAACCATTACAACAATCAAGAAAATCAATTGATCTATTACCTGCAAAGTTACCTTTTATCCCTGGTAATCCTTCCCTGCTGCCTCTGTGCAAACACTGACTACTTTCTGTCTCTATGCATTCATTGTCCTTTTCTAGAATTTTATGTAAATGGAATAATACACCATGTACTTTTCTTGTCCACCCTTCTTTTACTCAACATAATTATTTTGAGATTCATGCTTGTAGTGGCATCTGCCAATAGCATCTTTTTTATTGCTAAGCAACATTCCATTGTATTGTGTACTCCGATTTCTTTATGTACTGACCTGCTGATGAAATATTTGGGATTGTTTCTGATTTTTGGTTATGACCAAAAACTGCTGTGAGTATTCATGAACAAGTTTTCGTATGAACATATGTAATTGTATCTCTCAGGCAAATAACTAGTTAGAATGTCTGGATCCTATGGCAGGCATATGTATAACGTTTTAAGAAACCATAATGTTGGTTTCCAAAATGGTTGTACAATTTATTTTACCACCAGAAGTATTTGAGAGTTCTAGTTTCTCCCACTTTTTATCAACACTTGGTATGGGGGGTTCTTAATTTTAACTATTCTAATAGGTATATAACAGTATCTCGTTGTAGTTTTAATTTGCATCCCCATAATGACCAGCGATGTTGAAAATTTTTTCATGGGCTTATGTGCTATATTTATGTCTTCTTTGATGAATTGTCTGTCCAAATAATTTGCCCATTTTTGTTGGGCTGGGGTTGTTTGTTTCCTTATTATGGTATTTTGAGAGTTCTTTATATATTGTGGATATAAGTTCTTTATCAGATATATAAATTGCAAATATCATCTCAAAGTCTATGGTCTTTTCATTCTCTTAACAGTCTTTTGAAGGCAGATGTTTGCACTTTTCATGAAGTCTAATTTAACATTTTTTTTTCTTTCATGGATTGGACTTTAAATGTTGTATTTTAGGTTTTGTTTGTTTGTTTTTTTTTTTTTTTTTTACCAAACTCAATATTATCTCCAGAATTTTTTTACTCTTACTCTACAAGTGGTATATCTTCATGTTTCACATTTCTATCTATGGTCTATTTCGAGTTAATTTTTATATATAGTATAAGGTATTTTCTTTAATTTTTCCTCAAGGCCATGCAATTGTTCCAATACTATTTTGCTGAAAAAAACTATCTTTTCATAGATGAATTGCCTTTGCATGTTAGTCAAAAATTCGTTGTTCTGTGTGAATCCATATCTGGACTTTCTGCTCTTTCCCACTATTCTATTTAGCATATTGATATCAATGTTACATTGTCTTGATAATTAGGCCTTTGTAGTAAATCTTTAAATCAAGTAGCTATAGTCTTCCAAATTTCTTCTTCTTTTTTAAAGTTGTCTAGGCTATTGTAGGTCCTTTGAATTCCATATGAATTTTAGAAGCAGTTTGTCAGTTTCTAAAAAAAATTGTCATTTTCTTTTAGACTGTGTCAGCCCAAGATAACTTAGGGAGATAGATAAATAAAATGTGGCATATTCACACAATGGAATATCATTTGGCTATAAAAGGGAATGGGGCACTGTGACATGCTATAATGGGGATGAACCTGGAAACATGTTAAATGCTATGTTACATGATTGGAAGAAAGAAAGGAGTGATTGCAAATGAGCACAGGGTTTCTTTTGATGGGGTGCAATATTTAGAAATTAGATTGTGATGATGGTGGTACAATCCTGTAAGTATACTAAAACCATTTAATTGTATAATTTAGTGGGTAGGTTGTGTGTACATCAATTATATCTCAATAAAACACTTTTTGTTAAAAAGACCAATTTGAGGGGAATTGACATCTTAACAATCTTGAGTCTTTGGTCCCATGAATACAGTGTATATTTTCTTTCAGTTAGGTCTTCTTTAGTTTCAGCAATATATTGTCATTTTTAGGTCTTACCCATTTTTTTTTCTTTCAGATTTCTTCCCAAATACTTCATATTTTGAAGATATTGTTAACTATATTTTTATTTCAATTTCCAAATTTTGTTTGCTAGTGTGTAGATAAGCAACTGATTTTTGAATATTAATCTCACATGCTGTGCCTTTGTCTAACACACTTATTAATTTGAGCAGCTTTCTGGTAGATTTCATAGAAACAGGCAATCACATGGTCTTCAATTAAGTCTCTCTCACTGACACATATTTTTAATGATGACTGTGTCCTGGACACCTATCTTTCTAACTCTTTTTGTTTCACTGCTACATCATCAAGAATGATTCCCAGATGCTGATTTCCAACGGAGGCTGTTCTGAACATGGGCATTATACTTTCCTGATTGCCATGGATTATCTCTTAGGAAAAATGAATTCCTAGGCCAAGAAGCTTACTCCTTACGTGAGCAATTAATCAACTCTGTAAGAACGTTTAGTTCTCAGGTCCTGAAGACACATTGTCTTGCCCATGTCATTGTCTACTGATGGTCCTAAGATCTTACTTGGATGGAAAAACACAGCTATATGTGGTTCATACTATAGGATTTTCTTGTGAAGGTCATTTTTTTTTTTTTTAATCTGGGAGAATGTGGGCCACATAAACTAGTATAAATTGCCAATATTTCACAAAAATATTTGATTGTAAATAAATATACAAATTTCTGGTTTATCTAGAAAAATAGAAGGCCCTGGAACACTGGATATATGTTCCCATTTCTGTTATCCCATATATGTTTTCTTGCTTTGGTAAGATAAGTGCTATTCCTGAGTCACTCCACTGATATAGGTCATTCACCTAGCTCTTCTGTGCACAATCTAATTTCACATTCTGCCTTAGTCACATGGATTTACCTAGCAAGACACTTAAGCACACTCATTCATTCATCTGTCATTACTCATTGAGTATAGTGATTGCATGCCAAACAGTATGATAGTTGCTTTTTAAAGACAGAAATAACACATACTTCCTGTTTCACAGAGAGCTCCTAATTTAGAGGTACTAACTGAGATGCAGGTTGTGTGGCTATATTTCAGCACCTGTTCCTAAATGAAGATAGAATGGGGTGGGGTGGGTCGGTGGAGATGTTCATAAAGTGCTTTCCAGAGGAAGTAACATTTGGTCATTCTCCAGAGTACAAAAAACTGCCGGTAGAGAAGGAGGAAGGAGTGGTGTGCTAGGTGGAGGGAACAGCATGTGGGAAGGCACTGTGGCATGAACTGAAAAATAGAAGTTTTACATCGTATAATGACTTCATTATGCCCAGGGATGAACAATGGGGAGGAATTGAAAGCTAGAGATAATAGCCCCCAAACAGAAGTGCCTATCAGAAGAAAACTTTGCTTGCTTTTAAATAGATTGCCCCAAGTAAGCACAAATAACTTACTTAGCCTGAGTGGATAGTGACTCTCCAACTAGAAAGTCGCTCACTGGCTGCCATAGAGGACCCAAAAGACCCATTTCCACCACTTTCTGTCTCTTCTGAAGATTTCTGTCATAACATGGTGTGGATGTGTGCGTGTGTGGGTGTGGGTGTGTGTGCGCGCGCGCGTGCGCAAGTGTGGTCACACATTCCAGTTTCTTTACTTTTTTCACAAGTTTATTAATTTTCTTTTTGTAGAAACGATTTTCTTGCAACCTCTCCATGTAAGTCAAAGGTATAGAGTTCTTAGGAAGGAATGAAAATTTTGATACGTCAGCACGAGTAACCCAGTGAAATATCTGAACTCACAAACTTCAAATCTCAAACACGGCATTCCAACAGCAGGATTTCTGCAGTGTTTATTTGTGCGGGTTTCATCATCAGTGGAGTCGTTTCCCACCCCTTCCCTTCCAACTCAAAATTTCTTGGCACTATCCAGGTGAAATACGAGGCCCATTAACCCTCATTAACCCAGGAGCATCTTCTGTTAAGGGGCGGTGTTTCCCAGGGCAATGAGAAGAACTTTGGTGTTGATGAGAATACAGTGTTTGTTGGAAAGTCTCTTATCTCAAATCTGAGGTGGGGGAGGGACAGACAGGAAGGCAAAGGAAACATCAAAGACAGTGGGAACGATAGTTTTGCAACAAAAGTGCATCTATCATTGTTTACCTTCAGAAAAACAGGAAAACTGTTCCTATCTTTCTTCCTTAATTGCTTGGTTGACCTCAGGGACGGAAAAAAAGAGAAGTCTAAGTTAAATGCACAGCATTCCTTCTGACAATGTTCGTGCCCTGCCCCCAGTTTCCTTTTGGCTGAGTACCCATGTGGTTTCTGCGTTTCTGAGCAGAGAGAGGCAGGGTTGCTTTAATAGCCCTCGAGAAAGTGCTTCAGGAGGTATTTGCAGAGAGCAGGGTGCCAGGCCACAGCCTTGTCTCCTCGACATGCCCCAGATATTGAACCTTCCAGTAACTACAATTACAACCCAAACCACAAAATGTAGATTTACAGATTGTTTTCAGCAACACCCATTCAAATTTACTTATATTTACACTAGAAAAATTAGGGTAAGTGCTATTGTGACCAGAGACACAGACCAGGATCAATAACCAACCAATTCTTGGCTAATAAAGCACTTCTCTAAGGTCTACGGTTGCTCTCTTCTGACTTTGAGGTTGGCCTCTAATGTCTTACCCATTGACTTTTCCCGTAAATATGTCTAATCGAGGCCATGTAGGATTCTAAAGAGAAATGATATACTCGGTTTGGTAAGAATTGCTAATTAACCAAGTATGTAAAACCTGTAGCTGCTGTGGCTCACAGTGTTTCTCCAGTGGTGAAAATTTATACATGACAAAGAACGGAAAGTGAAATCTGAACTTCCATTTTTCTGCGCACATGCACACGTGTGTGCATATGTTAATTATTCCTCTTCCAAACCCTAACGGTTCAAAATCGCCTTTAAAGATGGAATTAAAGAAAAATGTCTGTAGTAGTATTTCCTGAAGTTATAAAACCTTTAACCAGGAAAATAATGTCTGGGTAGTCTCACATTACACCGAAATTCTTTAATCATGCTTAACCTCAGTTTATACGAAGTTCTCTTTTTCACAGACACAAAAGATTACACTTCAGATGAGAAAGTTCAAAAGAGATTAATTTGGTTGCTTGTACACTTGAATCATTAATTTTGTTTTGGTAACAGAGCAGGGTATTTAATCAAACCTAAAGGAAACAAAATAACGAATGACAGGAGAAACAGGGAGAGACCTCAAAAGTCTTTCTGAATATCCATTTCCAGTTGGGAGTGTCATGGCATGGTGCCTATTCATGCAAGGGCTTCCTGAAAAAGCCAACACTGCCCAGAGAGCTTGCTCCATGTATCAAGAACACCTCCATCCTTGGTATCTCTGTTCCTTAGGCCAGAGGCAACGCTTCCTACACTCGGTTGATTACAGTCTGGGGCCATGAAGTGAAGATTGTCATTTCCATGACCAGAGGTGTCCTGTTAGTGTGGTTCTGGTTTAAGTTCACAGCCCACCCCAACCCCCCCTTCCCACCGGTCAGGCCCTAGATCACAAGGAGAATTAGAAGTAGTACGACTCTCTCGGGATAGAGCTATCACCGGCACTAAGGGAGAATGCCTGCCTGCCTGGAAGACGAACACTCAGCTTTATTGGAAGCCCAGGACTTTATATTTTTCATCAAATTTCTTGCTGTCCTCTAATTTTTTATGGAAATGATATATCATAGTAGGTGGGTTTAAAAAAAAAAAAAACTTGGGTATTTAGGCTGAAACTAAATATAGGCCATGCCTAGGGTCATGTTATGAAGACACTGTTAGGTAGATTGAACCATGATGATAGTGGCCAAAGGATAGATTCCATAGTCTATGTGGACCTGTATCCTGGTTGAATCAATCTGGCTTTGTTAGGATATTTTATTCTAAATGTGGCAAAACACTTTAATACAACTCTATAATAGAAACCAACACAATATGTTTATAGCCAATTGCTCATTTGATCCTCAGGGCAACTTAGTAAGAGAGGAATTATTTTTATTCCAATATTACAGATGAGGAAATTGCAAACCTCCATGCTTGAGGAGTTCATAGTCAAACTGAGGTAACACCGAGTTCTATTAGTTTATGAGAAGGGCTGCCATTTAGGTTTTCAGACAGTTGCTAATTAGAAGTGCTTCAACCAGGGTCAAGTTTAAGGCAGACACTGATGGAACAGAAATCACTTAGAGAAATACGGAGACCTCCATTATGAGGTGTTATTGTTGAGTTGATCTTGAAAATTTGATCTTGAAAATTAAAAATAAATATTTGATCTTGAAAATTAAAAATAAATAAATAAATAAATAAAGGGATAAGTCAGAAACCAGAAAAAGACATTTTTAATCCATATAACAGGCAAAGATTAGAATTTAGAATATGTAAAGAACTCTTACAATTAAAAGGAAAAGATAAATATACCTAATTCATAAATAGACAAAAGACCTGAATAGGAATTTTGGAACATAGAAAGTATATATTGTTATTAAATATGTAAAATGTTCATCTTAGCTCTACTGGTAATCATACAAATGTTAATCAAGACCACAAAGAGATCTCTTATGCCACTACGTTGACAAAAATCAAAGAAATCTAAATAAAACACATTTTGCTGGTGGGAGTGTTAATTAGTACAATTACTTTGAAAACAATGTAGAATTATCTTGTGAAGTTAAACATTCACATATCCCGAGATCCAGCACACGTGCCCCAGGAGATACATGCATGAATCTTCATAGCAGCAGGGCTTGTACCAGCAAAATACTGGACACAACCCAGACACCTGCCAACAGGAGATTGATAGATAAATAGTGATATCATAAAAATGAGATATACTTTCAGTAGCAATAATGAATAAACTGTAACTACAAGCCACAACATAGATGCATTCTAGAAATCTAATTCTGGAAATAAAATATCCAACAAAGATAAGAACACACAGAAGACTTCATGGAGTAGAATACCTTTATAATAAATGGCAAAAACAATCAAAGGCAATGAATCAAAGTATTCCTCTTTCTTTTTTTAAAAGATTTATTTATTTATTTATTCATTTGACAGAGAGAGAGACAGAGACAGAGCATGAGTAGGGGGAGGAAGTGGAGGGAGAGGGGGAAGCAGGCTCCCCACTGAGCAGGAAGTCCAGTGTAGGGCTGGATCTCAGGAACCTGAGATAATGACCTGATCTGAAGGCAGCCACTTAACTGACCGAGCTACCCAGGCACCCTGAATCAAGATATTTTTCAATCATAATTCCTATGTGATAAATGCATTCCAAATAATTCAAGAAAAAATAAACACAACTTTTGGGATAAGTACTTCTGGCAAGAGGCATGGATGGAAGCACATAGATACAAGTTATTAGTGATAAAGTCTCATTGGTAACCATCTTAGAATCTCGTAAACTGACTGGGTAGGTAGATTGTAAAATTAAATTGTAATTATTAATGATTTTTCTAAATTATATTTCAAAATGAGCCAAAATTCTGTTTGCAAAAAATAATCAAAATCAGAAAATAGGCAAGGTATATCCATTCACCCCAGGAAAGTAAGACTGGAAAATATGTTAAAAAGAAATCAGCTAACTCCCTAAGAAAACATTATTTTTAATTGCCCAAAGAACATAAGAGTGAAACCTTCAGCACCAGATTTTTCATAAGTCAATAATGTTAAAATGATATAGTCAAACTTAACACATGCGGCAAAAGATATTGTTAAATGATAAATTTACAACTTTGGGTGCTATAAGGATATAAATTGAGCTACTCTTTTATTTAAATAATTATTCAAATACTCCCTAAGATTATATGCAGCAGAATATAATAAATATTAAAGCAGAAAATAATGGCTCAAAAATAAGGAGAAATAAAAGACATTAGCACAAAAGCTAGCTCTTTGGGGAACAAAAAAAGATAATTCCAGGGAAATCCAATAAAAAAGACTGAAAGCAAACAAACACCCAGATGACTAGAAAAAGAAAAGGATAGAGTAACTGAAACAAAATGAACATGAGTAAGAGGTGATTTATAACTACTGCTTTAGGAACAAACTGTCTTTATACTCTTTTCTTGCTCTTCTTGATGAGCAATTAGGAAGGACATCCAGGGGCTGCTCTGGTCTTTGTTTTCATCTTCTTATTGATTCGATTACAGATAATGTAGCTAAGGGCACCTTATTCTTTGGATAATCATTGGAATACTGGGAGGTATTATGAATATTTAAAATCATGATGGTGAGTCATTTCCCAGTTATGGGCAATCCCCTTGGCACAGAAGGCAGGCCTGGAGAAATGCAGGAGCAGAGGAGAGAGGGAGGCTGAGGCACCTGCCTTCAAGTAGCTGACTAGCTCTGGACTCTTCTGACTATGTTGTTCCAGCCAAACCTTGTCTCTGGCAGATTGATTCTCCTGGTAGGACAAGAAGGGAGAACGAGGCAAGGAAAAAATGGAGGTTCCTGATGGCCAGGTACTGTGCTCAGCAGGGGACTTTTTGAGTCCCCTCCCAGAGTCCCCTCCTTTCCCACTTCCAAAGCTGGAATGATAGATACAGTAATCTACAGTCAGGGGGTTTCAAGATAATTTATCAAATTATCATTTGATCATCATAATAGATACTTTTAAAAATGAAGATTAAAAACAAAACAAAAAGCAAGTTATAATGAATACATGTATACATGTAAATAAAGGCTATAGACAAAACCAATTTAACAATAATTATCTCCGGGTGATTATAATTTTCTTCTTTTCCGATCTTCTAAATCTACTACCATAGAAACTTATGATGTTTATTTCTGGGAAAATAATTCCAACACTATTTAATTGTCTCATTGATTTTTCATGTATATAAAATGCTTAATAATTATTATTATTTTTTTTTTCCCAGCTTCACCTTTCCAGGACCCTGCTCTCCCATTTGCGGTGTGTTTGTGAGACCAACACCCTGTGACCTCCAGCCTCCGATTAGAGAGAAGATTTGGGCTCAGGGAAATATCATCAGCCGTGGGTGCTGGCCAGAGAAATGAGTGGGAGGGAGGATGGGAATATTAGTATCACTCACAGTTGTGTTCATGAGTAGAGTGAACATGGATACAATCATCTAGTGAAATTTATTGCCAAAAGGATGTGATCTGTAGAGCCAAAGATGGAGTAATTGAGTGTTTGGTTCTTGTTGCTATGTTGTGAAGCAGTGATTCCCAAATTTACCTCCACATTAGAATCACCTGGGACCCTCCCAGAATGTTCTCTTCCTTTCATTTGCTACTCACTCCATCCCCCAAATCTCCTGAAAAAAACAAAAACAAAAACAAAACCACAAAAACCACTAAAACAAAAATGATACAGCCTTTCCTCTCGAAGGCAAAACATACCAATTGGTCAGAAATAATTTAAGATAAACGCTGTTTTTGTGTGACCCCGACATATCCTCACTTCCTCTTTCTTCTTCTCTGTGCCATAGTTGCCATAGTCCAGGTGTGGATATCATAGCCCAGCTTCACTGTGTAAGGGGCACAGAAGCACCTTCCATAATCAGCCTCCAGCACCCCTATACTTCATGCTCTATGGAGAGTCAGAAAAAGGCAGAGGATTTGAGCTGACACCCACTATCTGCAGTTGAGGAAAGAAATTATGTTAAAAAATAAATAACCAGAAAAATTACCAGGTATTTTCTTTTGCTTTGTTCTGTAAAACCGCATTTTTTTTTTCAATGTAGTCTATCTTATCATTGGCCTGATTCATTAACATATTTGACCAAGTAAAGCAAAATGAGAGGCAGCTGTGTTCTTACAGGAAGAAGTAGAACCTAGGCATTCTTCTACATACTTGCTGTATGCCTGTGAGCAACTTCAATTTTGTCTTTAAAAAAATCTGGGGTGCCTGGGTGGCTCAGTGGGTTAAAGCCTCTGCCTTCAGCTCGGGTCGTGATCTCAGGGTCCTGGGATCGAGCCCGCATCGGGCTCTCTGCTCGGCGGGGAGCCTGCTTCCCTCTCTCTCTCTGCCTAGCTCTCTGCCTACTTGTGATCTCCCTCTCTCTCTCTGTCAAATAAATAAATAAAAATCTTAAAAAAAAATTGACCTATTGATATCTAGGCTTTGGCATGGCAAAAGTATGAGAAAATAGCTCTTGTGGTAGAAATACCATTCACAAGGCAATACATGATCTGAAAGGTGAAGAACTCAATGTCTATACAGAAGTGAGGGCAAGGCTTGACCACCAGTGATGTGCAAAACTCCGAGAAGGGCATGAGGAGGACAACCATGCATTGTCATTTACTTGAGATAACTGGTTTACGTGGCAAGAACTAGTTTGAGCCTTTCATTCCAGCATCCAACTAGCTTAGCACTTGTCCATCCCTGATGGGGATTTCATTTTTATAGTATTATTGTTAATCATGGCACCATGGTCTTGTCCGGGGCTGTGGGAGGTGCACTTGCATTGAATGAAGTTTTTGCTCTCATGTGTGGTCAAATCTGAAAGATAATTGAAAATCGTCTTCTGACACTGACAACTAACACCTTCTTTTCAGGCACACTATACAAGAAGCTCCCCAATAAAACAAAATGCACTGGGTATGGGCAGCTGGAGAAAGCTAAGGCCTTGCAACCTTAAGTTCTGGAGGGAGAAGCATCAAACACTACTGCCCCCGTCACCTCTTGACAATATATGAAGTCTCAAAACTTCTAGTTATTAGGCTCTATGGGAAATTTGAAAAATTATACACTGGTTACATAGGAAATATATGTGACAAATGGGGTTAAGAAATACTGCAGTAAAGTGTAACAGTTTGAACTCTTGCAATTGTGGCTTTATCATTTATAATATGGGGGACATTTACAATTATTTCTTTATTGTATTATGGATACTGTCCTTTCTTTTGGCAATAGACCCTTCCAAGAACTGATGAACATAGAATCAGGAAGTGTATATTGAAGAAAAATCAGATTCAAGTTCTGAATTTCTGTTGGGAACCTAGTGATATGCTGATGAATGATTGATTTGACAAAATGTCAGTATTTCTCATCCACCATGGAGGCCATGAGGATATCACTGATCACATGAAAACCAGAAGACACAAATCTGGTCCAAAGCATCAACATCCAACTTGAACAGTTTGTAGTGATGTTAAAAAGAATGTGTCCAAAGATGATTTAATAAACACATCTACAGAAGATCAATTTATAGATAATTCTGTAGCATGTGACTTTCATTTAAATCAAATAGCTACCTTCCACTGAATTTGCTCATTTCAACTGCGAGTTATGTAACCAAGACTCTTGTACACACACAAAAAGTTAAGAGAGAACTGCTAATGTGTCAGCTCCATTAGCAAAAGAGGAAAATTGCATTAATGAAAACACACCAGTTTTGTATGAGTGTTGTCAGATGTTTTAAGTAGACTTTCATTAATTCCAATAGTAGGTTATTTTTTAAACCAATTTTTAGAGTCAAAATGAAGTTTTGGCAACATTCTGTCACAGATGAAACATTTGACACTGCTGTGAATGTTATAGCTGATTCAGCCAAAAATTCAACATAGGAGGCAAACTTTTTGTTGGCTTTGGGGTGACAAAATAAATATAAATTCAGGGCAACAGGATATTGTAGAAGTAAAATGTTTTACTAATTAAATATCTATGTGAGGGAACATAACTTCTTGAATTACTTATGATATATAGAGTGTTCAAAATTCATCAAAACACACTTTCATCATATACCCAAAAAACAGTTATTATTAGAATCAACAAATATTTTTATACGTATACAAGGTAACTGAAATACAATTTCTGTATATGGGACAAAATTGGTTTGAATTAAAAAAAAAAAAACACATACTTTCCATGGTAATATGTATTTTTTTCTCTTTGCTGCCCCCATGACCTGGGTTTTAAAATATTTGAGATTCAGAGAAATTTAGTTGATGAACAAAGTGATGAACAAAGATAACATTTTTTGGAAAGGCTTTGGTTGCATTTTGTTCAATATCAGTTTAAAATGTTAATCAAAAAATTCAACAAATAGAGCAAATTAATAACGAAGTGAAGGCAGGAAAATGATGATGATTGTGTGGGATTATCCACAAAATCAAGGGTGAAACTAAACAAAATAAGCAAGAGGAGCTGAGAAAGGGTTTAATTCTGAAATCTGTAGCTGTACTTTGGAATATCTTGATCTGGGGAAAGCATTTCCATTCAGTTCTTATATTCAGTTGAATCCATTTCTATTCTGTGCTGGAATGGAATGGAATTGAAAAGGCCTATCATTTCATAGTATCTAAATTTGGTAAAACATTAAGAAGAATCATAAATGGAGACAATTTATGTGATGAGACATGTCTTTGAAAAATAGTTGCTCTAAAACTGAGAAGGGAAGCAAGATGACAGTATCTGTAAAAATATTTTAGTCTAACCATTTACATATTTTCATACAAAACAAATTAGAAATGAAAAATTTCCTCCTTTAACAGAACTTACCAGGTACATCTGCACCTGTAAGAAAATACTTCTTAATTAAAAATGGCATGTTCCGTATAGTTGCAGTGATAGAATGTGTCAACAATTAAAATTATTAACATATAGTTGGCTCTGTAGAAGACTGAAGACAATTTTATGAAAAAATTAAAGATAGTAGAACAATATATAAAACATATTTTTTTTAAAAAAAGACAATCTGAAGGGTTTGAAGAGGTGGGGGGGGTGGGAGGTTGGGGGAACCAGGTGGTGGGTATTAGAGAGGGCACGGACTCCATGGAGCACTGGGTGTGGTACAAAAACAATGAATACTGTTATGCTGAAAATTTAAAAAAAATGATTAAAAAATTTATAATAAATAAATAAATAAATAAATAAGACTCCACTTAACATGATCCTGGAAAGAGTTAAAAGGCAGAATAAAAAATCTGCATATGTAATAAGAATAATTATTGTTTGTTATTTTTTAATGTGTTGATAATAATATAATACATTTAAAAAATATACACAGCTCAGTGTTGTTTTCATATTTCAGACAGATTTTTTTTTCAAATAGTTTCTGAATAGGGCTATATTATAGACCTACCAATATGGGGAAGCCCATCATTGGCATCAAATAAATATTAAAATATACCATTTAAATTATGTTTAACATTTCCCCAGCACTCAAAACTCTCCTTCTAGGACACTGGATTGAATACATGGTCACCCTATGCTTTGAGGTTCCCTCAGGACCTTAGTCTAGCTTAGTGGGGAAGGGGTACACATACTGGAGGTATTGAAATAACCAGGTAAGGCCACGGTGGACAAGGTAGAGAATGAATAATTAGTTACTAAGAGAATGAGTCAGATGGGAATGCTAGAAGCTCACAGCACAGTGAGGTCACCATTGCCTGGAGAGGATTTGGAAGGTTTTATAGAGCGTTATCTAGAGTTAGGACGAGGAAGTGAGTGGGGGTCTGAAGAGACCAAGGAGAACAAGGCACAGTTGGAGAGAGAACTTTGTGTATAACCACAGTACAAACGATAGTCAGAACCTGAACTAGGACATGGAGAGAAGGAATCATATTGAAGTGTTCTGAAAAAGAATACACGTGTAGGTCGTTGACCTCTTTTGAAGGCAAGCTTAAAAAACTCAACTCAGTGATATTTAGGATATTCCAAACAATGTTCTAAATTAATCTCCAAATTAATTAATGATGAGTTGCTTATTTTTCTCAACAAAAGTAACTATTGTTCATTTCCAGAACATTTCAGATGTATACTAAGAAGCTTTGAAGGGAAAAAAAAAGAAAAGAAAAGAAAAAGTTTGAGAGGGGTCAGGAAGTTAAAAAAAAAAACAAATACAAAAACACCAAAAACCCAAAAACCAAAAAAACCCTTTCCATTTCTACCAGAGCATGGCCTTGTTGACATTCTATTGTAAACTCAGTTATGCCATTTTCCTACAGGGCAATTTAGGTGGTTCTGATTTAGTGAAGCATAGATCTGCTGTTCTCTACACCTTAATTCCAATAACTGAATTTATGCACACGACCACATCTTTTGCTGATTATATGTTTTTCTCTATATTGTTAAAGTTTCTTTCGTCTGTTTGTTTTATCAACCCTGCTTAAGGCTAGTGAGGAAGTAGGAAGGACCAGCTGAAAAGAACCAAGGACTCAAAACACGTGTTTACAATTCTAACAAAATCTTAGTTGCTACGGATAGATAATTTTTTTTTTTTTTGATTGATTTGCCTTTCCTTGGCCAGGGAATATAACCAAGATTGGATAATTCACCACTTAGAGAGGGTGGCAACATTTTGAATTTTTAGCATTTGTTTGTTCACCGAGTACTTTTGAATCCTGAATTATTTACAGGCTAAGGGGATTATCCTGCATAAATATTACATACAACATTGACAATAGGACTTGCGTTTTCCTCATACAATCATTCCTTTTGGCAGGAGGTGGACATAATGCTTAGAACTTAAAGAGCCACTGTGGTTTTTAAAAGGTCATATTTGGCCAGCCATAATTTATTCTGTGTGTCTTTCAGGAACAGACAAGAGTGATTCAGTTGACAGAACCTGATTATTTTTTCCCATAAAAGATTTCACAGATCTTCATAAGAAGATATAATATCCAAACTGCATAGACTTAGAGGAAGAAAAAAATCAATATAATGGATTGGAAAATGAAAAAGTAACGAATTTGAGAAACTAAACTGGATCAGAAGATAATAACCAAATGAAAGTATACAACTAATTCTAAGTTCAAATGTCTTAAGTGTTTGAAAAACATTTGATATTTTTCTTCATTTTACCTTCATGTTTATAAACTAATCACCCAAGGAAATAGAATTTTAATTAATAAGACTTTTAGGGATAATGTGGTACTACACAAACTTATTTTTTTCATATGTTTTATCTAAATTATGTTAAATAGGAAATAAATATTCTTTTCCTTCACTGAAAATAGTTTAGAATAATAACTTTTTTTTCTGAAAAATGAAAATAAATCGACTCTTAGTTACTCTCTCTCTGTGTATTTACTCTAGTTAATCTTTTGACTTTTCTTTGTTATTCACATATTCATTTTCCCAGAACTTGATCTAGAGTCTCTAAAGTATACGAGGAAGGCTTTTGTCTTGTTGAAAACATAGGAGCTTTCCAAAACCTCTTTCTAGAAGTTTATGCAATCCATCTTTTGAGCATTTTCTGGCTTTGAAAATGTGGGGATATTTATATTTCTATTTTTAATGAAGATCAAAGGTTACATTTATGGTTTCAGGAAATAATATATTCTTTCTTTTAAATTCCCAAATAATTCAGATTACCTTTTAAAAATGAAAATATAGTACAAATATGGAAAATCTCATACTCCAATGGGACAAATGACTGGATTTTCACAAACTGTTGATTATTTTGTAACCAGCACTTATCTAGGAAATAGATGGGCTGCTGTGGAAAAGATAATAATAAATGTGATCATTTCAAGTTGCTCAAATATCTGAATCCTAAAACCTCAAGTACACTCAGGTGTCTTCCCCTTCAGAGTACTTACAGGGAGGAAATCAGGAAACAGACAATAAATTTATTAAATCTGGTGAATTAGTATATATATCTAAGGATTCAGACTCACTTTTTTTTCTTGAAACACCAATATGAAATAAGAAAGGGCTTTGTTTTTCATGTGTTATTATTAAAAGCAGTTATGCAATTGCTTTCAGCCCAATGTCTCCAAGTAATAGAACCTAGTTTTATAGAAGCTTTTCTAAGTGGACAGTGTATTTATACTTGCTTCTGTATAAATTTATATTTATACAGTATATTTATATTTGCTTTCATTCCAGGAACACTGAAGAACAGCCAGCATCAGGTTTTGTAGATAAAGAATTAGAAGAGATTCTTAATACCTATATTGGTTTCAAATGTGTCCCTGGATATTGTCATCCCTCTATTAAATCCATGGACGACCTTAAGCTCCTCCTGTTCACTCTAACACCCCCAAGGAGTCCGGTAGTTCTGCTGGTTAATCAGTCCATTTGTTACTCAGATAAATTAATTTCTACCTAATCTGGGAGGCAAACACAGTTTATTTCAGAGTGTCCTGTCTACTGTCATTTCCCTTCAACTTGGACAAGATAGCTGTTACGGGCTGTCCTAGAACTCAAGACTTTCCCGGTGTCCCGAGAGGAACTTTGTTTGGAGGAAAGATCCAAACTCTTTCTGCCACTGGTTGCCCATGGCTTGACATTGTACAGTGCCCTCAGGCTCATTCTGACCTCTCTCTGGGTAAGACAATGTTGCTTTGCTTTTCCAATTGTTTTGAAACTGATATTTAACTTGGAAGCCTGAATACATTGTGATGACGATGGTAGTGATGATGCCATCCAATGACCCAAATCTTTTTGAGTGTCTGCTTTAGCCAATAAAAATGAAAAGGCATCATGTTATAGTTTCCCAAAGCCAGGGTCAAACCCCAGCAACTCCAGGACACCTGCGTCTTCTAAGAAACAAATACTAAGAATATGTTTTTCATTCCCCTTTGAAAATAACTTTATTCTTTTGGCAGCAATAATACTCACTGTACAAATTCAAATGATAAAAAAAAAAGAAACATTGTTAGCACTTTGGTGAACAGCCTTCCAAACATTTCTTTAAGTGTATCTAAACGTGTGCATATGTCCTTCATATAAGTAGGACCATACTATTCATGTTGTTTTGTAATTTGCCTTTTCCCTTGACAATTATTTAATGGAATTCCCTCCATGTTAACAAATATGGTTGCATATCATTGTTGTAGGACCTATATTTGGTGCATAGGCCATGCTGGACTAAATGCTTTATGGAAGAATACCCAATTTCTCTTATGAATGATGCTGTAGTGAATCTTGTGCAGTTATCATTTCCAGTTTATATGACTATATCTTAATTTGAAATATTAAGGTGGGTTAGAAGGTTCGGGGCATCTACACACATGATATTGGATACACGGGGTCAAACTGCCTTCTACAAACATTGTCCTATTTGTGTGACATACACTTCAAGTGAGAGCACATGTTTCCACACACATAAATCAAACAATGAATTTTAATAATGCTTTCAGTCTTTGTCTCTATCACTGAAAATGATATTGTATCATTTGAATGTCAATTAGGTTGAACACATTTATATATCCTCATTCATAAATTGCCTCTTTACCGATCTTCCTCTTGGATCCTTCTTTTTTCCTCTATTGTTATTTATCACACATATCATTCTAATTTTGTGGCTTGTGTTTCAAGTTTTATTTTGCTGTGAAGAAGTCTTTGTTTGGTTTTCATTTAAGGCCATCAAGGATATCAGCTGTTTCTTCTTGTGCTTTTTGATATGTATAACATATTTCAGAAGGCCTGTCCTCTATGTTAGTAAACTTGCATCTTTAGTTTTACTGCTTATAAAATGCTACTTTAATTTATTGGTTATTCTTTTTATGTATTTTACCCACATCTCCAAGTAGATCATTGATCAAGGAACAGATATTGTTCCCTCTCCTCTGGGTATTTTGTTCTATTATTTCTTCGTGGCCTACCTTCTGCTCTGAAATTCCTGTTACATAGTGACAGGAGCAGATGGGTAAAATATTTTATATTCTTGCTAATATTTTTATTTCTTTTCATGGTAATGGGAATCATTTTTATTATTTTTCAGGTCTCCATGAGACATTAGTCAAATCTATTTGTAATACCTATAATAATAATTTTTAGGGGGGAGGGCATATTTTATGTATTCAAGATTTCTTGTTATTTGTTGACTCTAGCCACAACTTCTTGTTTTATTGCTGCAGGACCTAAACCGAGAAGGTGGTCCAGGGCTGGAAAAGAGGAGAATAAAATGGGAACTCTACAGGGAGGTTCAACAGGTCCCAATGGGATCTGGTTATAGACCTTCAGGGAGAGAGGCCGTTCTGGTTTTTTGCCCAAGTTCAGTGAGAGGTCTGGCTTTTCACATGTGTAAAGGGCTCAAGCTCACTAAGTTTGGATTCTGTAGAGTGTGGCTTAGGGCCTGATGATCTGTGGGATGCAACGAAAGGTAGTATTTGGCAAACAGTAGAAAAGCACAGGGAAGAATGATGCAGAGGAGGGATATTTCCTTTCTGGAAGTGGAAGTGTTTTAATAGTGTGAGACTTTGGGGGAGGGATAAGGAAAGATATTTTAGTTGGAGAGAGAAAACACATGGAGATGGAAACATAAAAGAAATGCTTATGAATGGTGATGGTGGTGGTGATGGTGGTGATAACTTCTTTTATTTACCAAACACCTGCCACATGCCCAGCATGAAGAAGCAGACACCTGCCATATGCCCAAGGAGTAAGTAGATATTTACATCTGATTCCATTCTCACATCCTCCCTGGTAGAGATTATTTTCCTCCTCATGTATTGATATCATAAAACCAAGGGTTAGAAAGCAAACACATATAAGAAAGATGAGATTCAAACTTAGATCTTCCCAATGCCAATGTCTCTTGCTCTTGACTGCTTCCAGATTTCCTCAAGTCATTCAGATTATCTGGAAAAAGCAAAGGATGCCAGGGAATGGTTTATTGGGAATCTAGTTTGGGGTTAGAATAGTAAAGGGCTTCATATGCCATGCTCAGGAATAGTAAAGGGCTTCATATGCCATTGTCAGGCACTGGGGAGTCACTAAAAGTTCTTGAGTGGAGAAATGTTATGAAAGTGTATTACCAGACTTTGCATGTGTTACCAGATTGGCTTTGGTGTCATGGAAAACAAGCAGGCCAGTTAGAATTTGTTACAGGGTTGATGGAGAAATTGTGAGGTTTGAGGTTGGAATAGTGATAGCATGAATAGAAATAAGGAAATTGGATGCCAGAAGTCAATGGAGTTGGAAGGTTTGATTGTTCTGGGTGTCACAGAGAAGTAAAAGTGACTTAGAGCCCAGGAAAAGGGTTGAGGATTCTTGATAATAGAAATTGATTGCTGCATTGAGAAGGATCCAGAAGGGTCACTGGTCTGAGCCCTCTTACATTGACTGTTTGTCAGTATCTGTAACGTCCACCTTGCTAGGCTAGTAGAAATATTCAATGTGTGATTTTCTATAACATACACATGCAATGATTCCTTAGCAAGGAAAACAAGTAAAAAGCTCAAAACACTATAACAGGGTTTTATACCTCAATAGATTGTATATAAAAGGAACATACCTCAACGTAGTAAAGGCCATATATGATAAACCCACAGCTAACTCAATGGTGGAAAATGAAAAGCTTTTCCTCTCTGATCAGGAACAAGGAACAAGGGTGCCCACTCTTACTATTCTTACTCAGTATAGTACTGGAAGCCCTAGCCAGAGCAATTAGACAAGAAAAAGAAATAAAAGACATCCAATTTGGGAATGAAGAATTGTTATTATTTACTGATGACATGATTTTTTTTCTTTTCTTTATTATGTTCAGTTAGACAACATATAGTATATTACTAGTTTTTGGCGTAGTGTTTAACAATTCATTAGTTGTGTATAACACCCAGTGCTCATCACAACACATGCCACATGATTTTATATGTAGAAAATCCCAATGATCCAACCAAAAAACTGTTAGAACTAATCAATAAATTCAATAAATTTACAGGTTATAAAATCAACAAACAACAATTGGTTCCATTCCCATACTCTAAAGTGAAACATCTGAAAAAGGAATAAAGAAAACCATTCCATCCGCAAGCATCAAAAACAATAAAATACCTAGAAATACATTTAACCAAGGAAGTCAAAGATCTGTACAATGAAAACTATAGGGTTCTTTTGAGAAAACAAAACAAACAAGCAAATGAATAAAAAACAAAGAAGACACACACAAATGGAAAGGCATCTTGATCTCATAGGTCAGGAGAATTAATATTGTTAACATGTTCATACTCTCCAAAGCCATGCATAGATTTAATGCAATCCTTTTTAAAAATTCAAATAGCATTTTTCACAGACATAGAAAAAGCAACCCTAAAATTTGTATGGAACCACAAAAGATCCCAAATAGCCAAAGCGATCATGAGAAAGTTCAAAGCCGGAGGCATCACCATTCCTGACTTCAAACTATATTACAAAGCAGTAATAATTAAAAGAGTATGATCTTTCTAATACATTTCAATTAAACAATAATAAAAAACTCACAAAAATCCAGTTTTATATAGTGTTTACTTGTGTAATAAATTAGTATGTTCTTCTCTCTCTAATATATAATTTTACCTTAATTGTATAATCGATATGCTGTGGCTCTTTTCTTTTTAAGGTTATTTATTTATGTTTTGAGAGAGAGAGTGTGTGCATGAGCACACAACTGGGATGAGGGGCAGAGGGAGAGAATATTCAAGCAGACTTCCTGCTGAGTGGGAAACCCATAGGTTCAATCTCTCCAGCTGAAACTAAGAGTTAGAGGTTTAACCAGCTGAGCCACCCAGGAGCACTTGCTGTGTTTTTTCATGTGACCATGGTGTTGGTCTATTTGGTATGCTCCAGTGAAACATAAGGGAGTCTGAGTGTTTTACATGGTTTAGGTTACCTCTCTATGCTGGTCACTCATAAGATGTCAGGTATGGATTTCTTAAATATTGCTTTTGACACAATAAAGTGTCATCAAGCTCAAGAAAACCCACTGCATTCCAGAAACCCTAGGGCCTGGCTAGACACCCAATCCACGTTCCATTCTTGGGTTTTTTGTGTGTTGCAACTGGCTAGCAGGCCTCTTCCTTCTTTCATTTTGGCAAGACAGTTATAAAAGCCAGGAAATGGAAATGGTTGGAACAGCTTATGGGAGAAGACAGTGGAGGAGGGCATGGCCAGGCACCTCATAGAGTAGAGGGGAAAAGCACAATTATGAGTCTGCTCTCTTATTACCAAGGAGAAGAGAACAGTGGTCAGCAGATGCGGTGGTAAAGAGAAGAACCAAGAGAAAGAGAATTCTGATGACACCTGCGAATGTGGGCTCTTTGGTTTTCTTTCCTCTCCTGCTCTGCCGTAGGCTAGGCTTTCAGCCCCACATGGTTATGAGACCGTCAGCCCGTTGCTCACTCCCTCACCCTGTGCACACCCATCTGGCTGGCACTCACTCGAATGGGTTTTTACAGCAGTAGAACAAGAGACACCGAGAAATTCAGCTTTCATTGGCATTTTCTCATCAGGAGTTCCCTCTACCTTCCTAAATGCAGGTTGCCCATCTGAGGATCGTGGTGGTTTCCAGGTAAAGCAGAGGGGTGACCTTCCAAAGCCTTCATAAAAGGGACCTGTAGACACAGCAGTACACTTTCTTGAGATATTGAGGACTTTGAACTGGATTTGGCCCCTGTAAAATTGGTAATGCTTGTGACAATGCAGAGATCTTTTACCGCAGTAAACAAAGCAATTAATGTGCCTTTAATTTGCACCTAACCAAACAGAAAGGGTGCGTTCATTCCATGTGACATGTAGACGAATTTTTCTTTAAAAACAAAGTTTCATGCTGTGACTACAATTAGTGTAATTGTCAGCTCTTCTCTAAAAACAAATATGTATTAAGAGAAACGCCAGCATTGTGCCCTCCTCTGGTGTGAAAATGAGACAATCAAAATCTATTGTAATTACCTCAGTGATATTATAATTAGCAACGATTAAGTTATTCCATGCTGCTTTTTTCCTCTTGGCTACAATTAAAAAAGTATATATCTTTCTGCTGCACATTACTGCTGATCATTTTACCTCAATACATGTCTGGTAAGTGGATAAATTAGAAGTAATTTTAAAGCACAACTCCGTTAAAACATATATCTTTCTATTTAACTGCCTTAACCCTATAGAGGCATCTGTGCTCCCTGCTGCTTCGTGAGAAAAGTGAGAGGCCCCTGGTTTCTTTACCCCTGCACTTTAGCCCCCCGCCCCAGTCAGAAATCAAACGTAGTTTTAAATAGATCGTTTTAGAAAATGAATTTTTTTGTTTGTTTTTTAATTACCGATATTTAAATGATATGATTAATCATTCAGTTCTTGCCAGGCACGCCCACCTAGCCCCAAATCCCTACACTGGGCAGTAACCAGTTTTTTTAAACTGAATTGCTGAAAAGCCAGACAGCTGTACCATCACAGCAAATAAAGGCCCTGAGTAGATAGATCAGGAGAAAAAGTGAATTGGGCCATAATTATAAAGTTGCCTTTTCTTTATCACACATATCCTTTTTTTTTTTTTTTTTAATTTCTCAGGGAGACCTACTTATGTTGATGGAGAAAAAGGAATTCATGAGAAAACGAATATTTGATTACAATTTGAGGCTTGACTTGCTTTGTGAGTCAAGAGGTGGTTAATGGTCTGGCTTTACTCATTTCAAACATTTAAAGCAAAATAGACTCTGGTGTCCAGATAGCTTATTACCAGAGTTGCTAGTTTTCTCTATGATTTTTGATTAACAGAGACAAACGGCCAAAGTTTTGTTTTCTTTGAAACATGTATAATAATCTTGCTCCAGAAAGGATAAATTCTGCCTTCCCATTTAACATACCAGTTCCTTGTATATTCTGGTTAAATTTTTTCCCCCAATACACGTACGTACGACTTTTTATAACAGCAGCATCTACGACAAGCCTTTTGGATGTCCAGGAATACTGACAAGGGAGATCTCAACAGCAGCAATCAGGAGGTTTTACACATGGCTCACAATTTTGCTAAGTATTTGCCATTCCCTGAGGCTGAGGGCAGAAAAAAAAAAAAAAAAGGCTGAAAGAAGATTTACTTACAGGGAAGAGAACAGAAGCAAGAATATGCATTGATTTGGTAAAGAACAGAAGCATGTAGGTCTTTCTGGAATGCTCTTCTCAGGTGACTAGGGGATTTGCAAAAGGACAGGAAATGGGGGGAGAGCAGTGGGAAGTGGGGAAGGTGCCCTCACAGGGCTTCAAAGGGACCACACCTACTGATGAAACCATTCTAAGACACCATCGATTTACACAAGAAGCCATTTTGAAAAGGAAGACTAATTTTTAAAAATTGGGGGCACAGTGGGGTTATGAAATAATGTGCACAGATGCGTGAAGTCATACAAAAAAAATGAAAAAAAATGTATGGAGTTGTTTTATGGGAGTTCCAGCCCATGAATCCTTCCTACAGGGCCAACATCATAAGTGGTGTGCCGTCTGCAAGCCCATGGAAGGGGACCATGCTTGTTTTGCAGAAGCTCTCTTAAAATTCTTAACTACTGTTTTGAACAAAGGGCTCTGCATTTTCATTTTTCCTTAGGTATTGAAAATTATGGAGCCCAAGGTGCCTTCCTATTTCTCTGCCTCTCTTTTGGCAGCAAAATAAAGTTCAGTGGTCAGTAGCCGCACTGTCTTTCACCTGGCGTGGTTTGAGTGACACTCTTCAGAATTCCTGTGTTCTATCAACCACCCCGAGGCCACATGAACATTCTAGATTTCCATATTTCAGATATATATTATGGCAGGGATTGGGGAGTGGGTATGTGTAAATGAGTAATTTTACTTATTCTAAACACTCTTTGACACTATTTTTTTTCAGACATTGTACTTGTGCACACAAGCTGATTAAACAGAAATTAAAGAGCTCCATGGAGTGTTATAGTCACACACACACACACACACACACACACACACACACACGGGCTGTGAACATTTCTTTTCAGCCCCAGACACGGTGCAATCTCTCCCATAACACTAATGACGAGATTGTTGAACTCCCATAGTGATATAAAGTGCCGTTCCCATTAATATCCATTGTCACTTGTTGATGGCATGTGGGAATTGGAAAGCCCCGTGCTCTGGGGCACCCATCAATGTCTCTGTTTATGAAGAGGCACCCTCAGGAGGGAGCTGCTGGGACGCTTACTGGCTCTGAATACCTTGTCACCCTGCACAGCTCCCTTAGTGTGAGTTTTGTTTAATACTTCTTATTTATTAGCAAGTTGACAGCTATTTTACTTCATTGGATATTCTTTGCTGGAAGAAATGAGATCAGAGCATGGGAAAGAAGACAACTCTGCCTTCTAGTGTTTCTGCAGTAACGTGAGAGGAGAGGAAAGGCAGTAGTCCTGCCAGGGAAGGGCACACCAAGTGAGCCCTACTGGTATGGCATAATTGGGTTTCTCTGGAGCCAGACATTAAGGTTTATGGAGTACACAGATCAGGCATCATATTTATGAAATTTCTAGGAAGTATCCTCTCTTCTTCCAGAACCATCCAATGCTCTCTTTTCACTTCAGGAATTTCCAGTGAATGTCCGTATTCCCAAGCTCTTTATCATTCACCTCTGTCTCTGCAAAAACATATCTGGCTTGTGTTCTCTGTGCTTTGTTAAGAGCTAAGAACACCAGGCATCACTTAACTACTGTATTGAACTGGAATGTCTCAAGTGGGGACCCAGGAGTTTACTGAAATAGTAGTTGCTTTGTCATTCTGAAGTATGTACTACATGACTGAAGTCTTCTCTCCTCCATGACAAGTGTTTTCCTTGCTTTGCTCTGGTCTCTATGTTTGTGTCCCTCAATATTCGTATGTTGAAACCTAACCCCAGTGAGATGATATTAGAGTTGAGCTTCAGGGGAATGATTAGGTCATGAGGATAAAGCCTTCATGGATGGGATATATAGAAGACACACCAGAGACCTTGTAGAAGAGACCCCAGAGAGCTTCCTCACCCCTTCTGTCATGGGGGACGGGGTGAGAATATGGCCCTCTGAGGAAGCAGATCTCACCAGACATGAGATTTGCTGGTGCCATGATCTTGAAATTCCCAGTCTCCAGAAGTGTGAGATATAAATATTTTTGTTCATAGACCAAACACTTCTCTGTATCATTTTGTTATAACAGCCTGGGTTTATATAGAATATGATCAAGGTTATCTGGGTCTTCTTTCTCTGTACACAATGTAGGCTGTCTAAATTAATTCAAATCTTTCTTTTCTTTTTCTTGTCTTTTCTCTTCTTTCCTTTTCTTTTTTATGCATTGAGTATCATACTTCAAAAAAAAAAAAGTACTTTTGGGAATGAGGCATGGAGTGTTAAATTAATGAATAATTTGACACACCACTCTAGAAGTTTCTGAACTAATAACAAAAGTACTAAATAATGTAGAAGTATAGTAGGACTATTGCACTTCAGGTGTTGGATAGTCCCGTTTTTAAATAAAATAATGTGTGTAAACATGTAAAGCTTTCAGGCTGGACTGCCTAGGTTTTGATCCTGCCTTTGTCTTTTGTGGCCATGGACGTCCTAGGTGTCCTCAGTGATAGAAATAGAGATAATAATAATATTCATTTCCTTGGGATGATTTGGAAACAAATTAACTAATATGCATAAACATTTGAATAGTGCCTGTCACATGGATATTGTCCAATAAATATTAGCTACTAATATCATCTCAAGTTATGATTTTTTTCTTAGTTTTGTGCTGTTTTGCTATCCAAACAACATCGTTTTGTCTTGATAAACTCAGCCTACTAATTATCTCATTACTATTTTTAGATGATTATCACATAATCCACTACTTATTCATCTAAATGTATTTGTCCCCAGCTTTTGTTAACCCTAAATTTGATTAGCATTAAATGTAATTTTTTCCCTTTCCTCTTAAATTCTTAAGTTTTTGCATATACTTGCCCTATTAAGTCATTAATAGCTTAATAAGAATTAAATATTGTTTTCTGCTGTTGTCACTGTGTTTCATTTATCTATCTGTAAGCCTCCAGACCACAGAGAACTGGGGAAATTCTGTATCCTACCTTCCCCACTTGAAGCATGCTTCATACGGATAAGTTTTCACTAAATTTGTGTTAAACTAATGAGCATAAATCCACTTTATTTTGTCCAAGTTATTCATTCATCCTTGAATTTATTCCTATTTTTAAAAGATTTTATTTGTTCGTTTGTTTGTTTATTTTAAAGAGAGACAGAGCTGGTAGGAGTTGGTGGGAGGAACAGAGGGGAAGGAGTGGGAGGGAAAATAATCTCAAGCAGACTCTGGGCTGAGCGTGGAGCCTGATGAAGGGCTTGATCCCATGACCCTGAGATCACCACCTGAGCTGAAATTAAGAGTTGGACATTTAACTGAGTCACCCAGCCTCCCCTGAATTTATTTATTCTAAGATACATCCCATGAGAAACCTTTAAGGTGTTGCCCATTTACCTGGTTATATAATCGGAAATAGAGACCCAAGCGTGAGAAAGCACATTGTTAAAATATTCACCATCTTTTCCTTTCAGCAGATAGAGAACATATCTCATGATTTAAAGTATCCCAGCTCAGTCATAATAGGTATTCAATAAATATCAGCTGAATAACACATAAGCATTAATACCAACTAGTGTTTATTTCACAAAAATGGGATACAAAAGTGAAAATACATTTAGATGAATTTGTAAATATTTCAGCATTCATGATCTGGACATGCAACACTAGCTTTGTGACAAAAGACTGGTTCTGGTTATGTGACCTTGTTTACGTGACCTTGAAGAATCTATCTCATATTGTGTTCTACCCTCAACCTATTTGAACCGGTTTCCTTCCTTCACCATTCCACCAAATTATTCTTTCCAAACTTACCAATGAACACAGAACTCTTTATTTTACACTCCATTCACTTTATGACATCTCCTGGTCTCTCTGATGTTAGTAAATGTCACCAATACCTATGCAGTCCCTCAAATCTAAATTCCAGAATTCATCCATTTTCTTCTCTGCAGCTCATCTTCAGTCCATCAGAAAGCCTTTAAAAAAAAAAAATTCTAAAGCATATTCCTAACATACCTACTTCTCCCCACTTCTATTGTACCTCTTTCCAACCATGATCACCTTTCACTGGATCCCAGTAGGAACCTTTCATTTCATCTCTGCTTCTATCCTCATCTGCCACAGGAGACAACCAAATGCAAGTCCTCTGGAGTCTGTCCCCTTAACAATCTTTGGCAAAGACTTGCCTATCTCAAAACCAAGTCCAGAGTCCACAGCCTGGCCTTCCTGGATTTCTGCTGACCTTATCAAGCTTTATCTTTTGGGCTGCCCAACACCCCCAATGCACCCATTACTTTTATGACGTCTATGATGAAGTATTTCTCAAACCCAAATTCCTCTCAAGACCCTCTTCATGCCATCCTTCACAATTACAGGGCTGCTCAGCTGCCCTTCATGTCACATGGACCATCTTCATGATGATTTCCTTGTCCCTTCCTGACAGGTTCTCATTCCTTCCTTTGAACTGCTTCCAACCTCCGCACATGTGTCTTTCATGGTGTTCATTAAACTCCCTGATGTTTACTTCTTTCCTCCTCTTAGACTATTTGGACTTGTTTGGAGAAAGACACTGTGTCTCATTAATCTGAATAGGCAGGGACATATGTCCTGGAGCTTCCACATAATAAGTGTTCGGTAGTGTTTGCTCCTTTCTTTTTTTCCCTGGTGAAGTGAAGCATGGTTTACTGATGGTCATAGCATTGAATAAAATGCATAATTGCAAGGAAAATTATCATCACTTGACTTTTTAGTAGTAACAGCTGTATGTGCTATGTACTATGAACATTAAAATATATGTTACGACTTTTCAGAATTAAACAGTATTCATCCCAATGTTCACTTAAAACTGCAATTCTCCCACGTATCACTTTTTAGATACTATCTTGCTATCATCAGTCTGGCTCCAGACCCTATCATTCCGACCTAATCTACAGCTACCTACAGATCAGTTATCCTGAATGACTCCCATCCCTTTTCTAACAGTTGTGTGTGTGTGTGTGTGTGTGTGTGTGTATGTGTGTGTGTGTGTATTTTATTGAAGTCTCATTGATGCACAACGTTATATCAGTTTCAGGTGTACAACAGAAAGATTCGACAATTCTGTATATTACTCAGTGCTCACCATAATAAGTATAGTTACCACCATCTATCACCACACAACATTATTACTATATTGACTATATTCCCTATGCTGTACTTTCCATTACCCTGACTTATTTATTTTATAACTGGAAGCTTATACCTCTTAATCTTTGTTCACTGTATTCCCTCTTTCGATATCGACTATATTCCCTATGCTCTACTTTTCATCCCTGTGACTTATCTATTTTATAATTGGAAGTTCCTTCATGCTATTCCTTCTTTCTGAAATGTCTGGTCTCCCCTTCTCTGACTGTTTGAAATTCCCTCCTTTTACAAAGTCCATCACAGTTTTAATTTCCCCGAGTTGTTCCTGGACAAACCTAACCACTCTGTCCCCCACACACCCTCTGGTAACCACCCACCTGTCTTGTAAGCTTGTAAGCTTGGTCTAATGTACCTGTGCTTTTCCGCTAGATGCTGGGCTCCAAAGGCAGGACTGTCCTATTCATGGGCATGTCACCAGCACCTGGAACAGTGCCTGAAACATCTTCACCTGCTGTGGAATCCATATTTGGCCTGGTCAGTGGGCTCACTTGGCCCTGCCATCACTCCAGGGATGTTGGTGTCATGGTTTCTATCTTCCAGTGGATCTTAATTTTCACCCTAAGCAATTTTTTTTTTTTTTTTTTTTTTTTTACTGACTTGTTTCTTTCCCTAGCTCCAGTCAGTCATCATGGTCCTAGATACCTTTCCATAGAGTATGGGCAGAGTGACTCTGAGCAGATTTGTCATTAGAAAGAAAGAAAGGGAGGAAGAGAGGGAAAAAGGGAAGGAGGGAGGGAGGGAAAGGGGAGGAAGGAAGGAAAAAAGAGGGAGAGAGAGAGAGATAGCGAAAGAGAAAGAGAAGGAAAGAAATGGAAACCTATAGGCAGACAACAGTTGTGTACCTCTAGATCTCACAGGCTTGGGAACAGTACATTTTTAGCTTTATGGCCCTTTATAGTTTAGTGCCTGAAATATTCAGCCTGAGTCACCTTGAGTTAAATTTAAACAGATTTTCCCAATAATGGACAAAGTTGAAGGCTTGCCTGTACCTTGTAATAATAAGGCATTTGGTTGCAATTCTTGGGACTCTGCACTGGCATCTTTATTATTATTTAAATTGAATTCTGTAATCGGAATGGAATACTCTCTTTCTAACACTCATATAAATGTGTAAGACAGATATTAGTTTGGCTGGTACTCATTTCACTCAAAGGAAGAAGAAAGAACAAAGAGAGGTAGAAGTAAGAGTGCAAAAGTGATCCAAACACATCACTGTTACCTAGATTTCGGACAAATTGTTCCAGTGTCTGTGAGAACATGAAATATAGTTGGAAGACAGAGTCAGCCAGGAAAAGAAGTCCCTTGTGATTAAGATAAGAAAACTTTATTAAGTGGCACAGGCTTTGCTGCTTTTTTGTTCATAAGAAAGAGTAACCCCATTAAAAGTGATGGCTGGGGGAAAAAACGTTTTTTAATGAAAAAAAAAAGTAATGTCTGGAGATTGCTCACTCTAAGGACTACTAATCAGTTAAGTTTGTTCTGGGTATAATGAGGCTTCTGCTTTCTCTACCTCCTTATAAATTGATGACATGGGTTGAGGAGAGAGCCCCATTGAATGTAATTCTGACACTTGAAATTTAAAAAAAAAATCTTAAATATCTTTGGGTATAGGGACGCATGCAATTAAACATGGAGTTAAATGACCCTCCTGATTTAAGGAATAGTTTCTAAATTCAAATTCTAATTCTAAATTCAATGTCTTGACATGCCCTCCTTTAATTTTCTCTGTGGGGTAAGTTTTAAGCTCTCCACAAACGAAGATATAGGATATCATCTACTTATCTAAAGTCATACCAAAAAGTATTTGTTAGACGAGCATTTGAATCCAGCGTTTGGGAGGTTCCAGAGCCCATGTTTCAGCATTAGACACAGCCGAAAGTTCTTGATGAGCAAGTTTGTTGATGGTTGGAGATCACACCGGCTACTATGGGTTGAATTGTGGCCCTTGCTTGTCTGAATTCTTATGCTGAAGTCTTAACCTCCAGTACCTCCAATAGTGACCTTATATGGAAATAGGGTTATTACAGATGTAATCAGTTAAGATAAAGCCATACAGAAATGGGGTGGGACCCTGACCCAATATGACTGGTGTCCTTATAAGAAGAGGAAATTTGGACATAGACAAACATACAGGGAGAATGTCATGTGAAGATGAAGGCAAAGATTAGGGTTTTGGTTCAAGATGTTGGAAACATCAAAGATGGCCAGAAAACCATCAGTTGCTCATGAGAGAGCTTGGAACAAATTCTCCCTCACAACTCCCAGAAGGAACCAACCCCTCCAACACCTTAATCTCAGACTTCCAGCTTCCAGAAAGGTGAAACAATAAATCTTCATTATTTCAGCCACTCGGTTGTGGTGTGTTCTTCCAGCAGTCCCAGAAAATTAATATACCAGTTAATAATTCTTTGTGAGGAAAACAAATTGATAGTAGAAACTAACCAGACTGATAGTCAAGTATGTCTCAGAAGCAGATTTTCAGAATTGTATGCTTATTTTATATATAAATGTAGACACAGACATGGTTTTATTTGTATGGGAAAAAAGAATGCTGTCTGTGATAAAACTATTTTTAGTGAAAAGTTATCTCTATGATTCCATCCTGATCGGCTCTAGAATAGCTTTGTCTCAAAAACACTCTGAATAGAAAATATAGCTCCCAATTAGAAATCCTCCTTTTCAGACTGTCCATAGCCCTGACCCTACAGATTTCCCAAAATAGGTTAGTCTGAGAGAAAGACACTGGGGAATTCAGTTTTCTTTTTTGTTAATAAGACCTATGAGTAATCACCATAGTTCTCTGTTCAAAAGTTGTTAGCCAAATCCGCCTACAGCACAAATCAATGTGAATACTGCGGAGGAAAAATGCACAAAGAAAGGAGAGGGGAAGAAAAATAGTAACGTTTTCTTGCTCTGTCAGAGTCAGTGCACATTGTTTTTTTCCTTCTCTCTTTTACCCCAGGACCATATTGTGTTTCTTCTGATCGAGTTTGATGTTGCAAATTGTTTTTCGATTTTGAAAGCTCAGCTGAAGGAGGAAATTCTTTCTACTTTCAAGCCTTGAAGAACACGTACTCCCTCACAAGTTAAAAAATAAAAAGTGGTAAATAGGAGTGTCTCATGACAACTGCATGTTTGCAATTATTGGTATGGTTCACAGGGTACCTGTGTCTCCCTGCATGCTAACACCTCCCACCTTGCATTGCGAATTTATTTATTGACTGTGTCACATTGAGATTATCAGCTCTATATCAGCAAGGACCATATGTACTGTTTCTAAACTGTTTTTTTGGGGGGGGAGGTTGTTTCGTTTTGGTTTTGTTTGTGTGTTTGTTTCTTACTCCTGGAGGTGTGGTCCCTGGACTAGCAGCTTCAGTATGAACTGGGAAATTGTTGGAAATGCAATATCTTGGGCTTTGTCCCAAGCCTACCAGTTCGCAAGATTCCAGGGGATTCCTATGCAAAGAGCATATTTAGAGAAGAGCTGTCCTGACGTCATGCACAGATGTTGTCATGTGAAAAGTATTCCCTAAGCATTTATTGCACATCTTAATTGATGTGTTAATGGGCTTATGGTACATCTCCTGTTGGTGTAGCTTTCCACTCTTTTCTATGGTTTAGAAAGTTCTGGTAACATCTTGGTGATATCTTAAGTACCAGAGCAATGAAAAGAAACAGGGAGACCTTGGAGTTCTTTGAGAATGGAGTTGTGTCTCCAGAGTTGTATATCCCCCACTGTGACCACAGGCAGATCTAATAATGTTCAAGGCTGCTGCCATGGACCGCACAGGGCCCCTGCCATGATGGCCTGTGCATATTTCCCTTTTCCTCCCACAGGTCGGGGCTGGTGGAGACCAGACACAGGCATCCTCCCTCATGATCCCCATGAGATAGTCATAATCCCCATTCCCTTAGAACAGGAAAAATGTAGTCCTTCTCTCTAACATCCTTCAGTGTGGGGCAGTTACTGGAAGGTGAACGCTTTCCCTGATCCAGACTATCCTGGCCTTGAATTCTAACTCCTCTCTCCATCTCCAGGTCATTTGGGAGCCATTCAATCAGAGCAAGTTGATGAATGAATAAATCCTTTTTTTTTTTTTTTAAGAATTTATTTATTTATTTGACAGAGAGAGAGAGAGAAGAGAGAGCACAAGTAAGGGGAGCAGCAGGCAGAGCGAGAAGCAGAATCGGGCCAGAGCCCAACGTGGGGCTCTATCCCAAGAACCTGGGAGCGTGACCTAAGCCAAAGGCAGAGGTTTAACCCACTGAGCCACCCAGGCACCCTGAAGAAATGCTTTTCTGTCTTTGATGAAATCAGTGTCGTCTGCTACTTTTTTGGCCATGGCTGCTGCCACTAACCACTTTGTTTATAGCTCTAGTGATAAAAACAGCTGACTAGTCCCTCCATGGCAAGGACTGTATAACATTCCTATCTTTACCCTTTTACCTGGCAGAGAATCTAGGGCATAGGAGATGCTTAATAAAGGTTCACTGAATTCACATTGTAAAAAATAAAATAAAATAAAATAAGCAAAACAAAACAAAACAAAAAACGAAAAAAAAAACCCAAAAACCTGTTCACTGAATAAATGAAGTATAGACTTTCTCATGCATAATCCACACCACAACCCAATGACAGAAATGTAATTATTTTCATGTCATTTTAGAGATTTACTCTACTAGCTGTTTTGTTTTGTTTCACTTTTACAAAATTTACTGCTTAATAAGTACCATAAGCACAGGCTACTTGACTCTGCATCACACCCCCTTTCTATCATATCAGATGATGGTGTCTATGTTCCTTTATCTCAGTGGTCACCGATCACTCGAAATGTAAACACGGACACACGTGATAAATGTTGCACGGTATGTTTTCTATTAAATCAATCTTTCTCTGCTTTCCTGGGACTTAAATCAATACGTATGATCATGTGAGGCTACACAGCTGCACAAAAGCTTTGGTCCATTCACTGATAGAGCCAAAACTGTACGTTATGTCTTCAAATGTGTCTTTGTATTTGTGAGGAAGAAAGTAAAGGAAACAAGATTATGAAGGGAAATCCTACTGGTTTCAAGTCCAATAAAAGATAACTTGCCAGAAGTGATGATGCTGGGCTGTTATGAACTAATTTGGAATGAAATATGGGGCAGTCAAATGAGATTTTTTTTTCCTCTACCAATTAGAAAAAAAATTAACCTTGTGTTGATGGAGAACAGATTTGTTCTGTTTCCCTTTTGTTACACATGCTGGGAGCTCCAGTGGAGATGAAATTGCACTGCCTTGAAATTCTATCATGGGAAGAATTTACCCACTCCCCGTATTTTGACATGCAAAAAAAAAAAAAAAAAAGTTAGCATCTGACCAAGGCGCTGGTCTTTTCTAATATTATAATAATGTCGGTACAACTGGCAACATTATGACTAAGGATGGCAACTTTTTATTCCTGATACTTGGGAGAATATTACATTGAAATGGGAGAAAAAGAATTAAATGATTCACGAGGCAACAGTTTCCCTGATGGCGGCATTCAGTGATAGAGAAAGCAATAGGGTTATGAAGTTTAAAGCCATTTTGAGAATCTACATTGTTGTCTTCACTAATAGAGTTTTTATTTGTGTTAAAAGAAGACATGGACACTGAAATGTTTAACTCCATTGTGATTTTATGAACACTTTGAAAATATTATCATTAAAGCGAAAAGAATCAATTGCTTGAATAAATCATGTTGTTAGGTCACTAAGAAGTGGATCCCTAATTGTTTTTGGAGACTGACAGAAAGAACGGATATGTTCTAAAGAATTAAAAAAAAAAAACAACTTTTTAAAAGTATCTGCAGAATCAGTGATCTTATTTGTGTTCTGGGTTTTATTCTGTTTGACATTTGTCAGAATCCAGAGAAAAATGTCAGCAATAAACATACATTTAGAGAAGTAGGGAAACCACACTTTTGGTAAGTATTGTCACATACGATTTTTTTAAAAAAAATTTATTTATTTACTTATTTATTTGACAGAAATAGAAAAAGCGTGAGTAGGAACACAAGCAGGGGCACAGGGAGAGGGAGAAGAAGGCTCCCCGCTGAGCAGAGAGCCCAATGCGGGGCTCTATCCCAGGACCTTGGGATCATGACCTGAGCCAAAGGCAGACGCTTAATGACTGAGCCACCCAGGCGCCCCCGATTTTTTTTTTTAATTCTTCACTTTATTATTATTTTTAATTCTTCACATTTTTATATTGTTCTAGGGAATCTGCATCATTTATTTACCTATGTTGAAGTACTGTTTTACAAGAAGTTAAGACAGAAAAAGCAGACTCTTCTATGAGAGCTGACTACAAACATTTATTTAAATCTGTGTTCTCCAAAGCGGGGGGGAAGTGTGGGAAAGAGTGTGGGAAAAATACATTAAAATGTGTGATTATTTTTCCTTCAATAAAAAAGAAAACTAAACGTTATTAATGTTTTATACGTGGGTCAGCACGAGGGTTCTTACCATTTATCAATATGTCAGATAATTCACTCACCAGGTGAGTTAGGTCTCTAGGAGGAACTCTAACTAGTATTCACTTTTAGCCTAGCACGAGATGCTGCAATTCACACGCTCTTGGTTAAGTTCATGTGTAATACACATAAACCTGGCTTTAATTAACGAACTTTAATAAAGTGGACAAGTATTGTGCACCTGGGTGGCTCAATGGGTTAAACTTCTGCCTTGGGCTTAGGTCAAGCATTCAAATTATAATCTCAGTGGGTTTTAGCCCCATTTTTTGAGCACATTAAAACGTAACACCTTCTGATTTGTCTGCGTGATGAACTAATGGACAAAACAGAGACTACATCTGTTGCATTTCAATACCAACTTTTGTATAATTGGCAGATGATACTGACTGAATGTGGCAAGCTTCTGTGAGCTTTTTCAGCTATGACGACCATTATAACTGAGTAATTGGAATAAACTGAACTTGGAGACAGACCTTCACATTTCCACAGACTTTGAAAGAGAAGGACTATTTCTGTTTTAGCTATTCTGTTCGTAATTTTAGTAAATGAAAGAAATTATTTAGACTGTGACTAAACAAAATAAATCCTCTGATGCTTTTTTAAACTTCTTGTTTATCTATTGATTCTATTGTTTACCTAACATGCATACAGTACCACAATTTTGTAATCTATAAACAAATTTCTATCCATATGTTGAGACATGTAGACTGATGAGTAAGTTTAATTGAGTTTGTAGGTTGCTGGAAAGTCTCATAGGTATCAGTATTTGACCTTATGTTGGTCTCATAGCTCCATATTTGATAGCACATGATTACACCCTCATGGTATTGTGGCACGGTACTACAGAAGATGATTTATAGACAGCATTAACAAAAGGTTAGAGGGGAAGCATTTGGTCCTGGCTGTACGGGGGTACAGTGATTTTGTGTGTGTGTGTATGTTTAGATTCATGCTATTAATTTGCTTAGGGAATAGTATATAATCAATACAAAATATTGTAAAACTAGACTAATTAATTAAGAAGAAAAGCCTATCTACTTTAATAATTATAACAGAGCTACGGAATTTATTTTCAAAGCAAGGCAGTGTCTACTATATTCTGATACACACAGTGTCTTCTCTGGAAAGAAGTACTGCTTCCATGATCTTGAGTTTGCATATACGAATAATTCCATTATTATATGCAAATACATGCCTCTCAAGTGTTTGAAATTTTCCCCTTAAATAAATATTCTTGCCTATTTTTTTGTGTACATTGATAATTTGTCCAGCAAATTATTTTATGCAAAGATTTGTTTCAGTCTAACCTCTGTCTTATTTATTATCAATTCTAGATTAGCAAGGTACAGATAACTTGGGCTTTGTGGAACTCTCTTTTTAGTCCAATAATTGGAGGCTTTAAATCTTGAATTTCTGGTTCCTAGTCTCCCCATCTCCTTCATGAATGTGGCCTTTCTTGCCATACCCATTACTCTTAATATTATAAAAGTAGGGAACTTTAGCTCTATTTTTCAACTAAACTGTCTCTTTTTTCACCTTAGAAGATTGGTAGCCATGAAGTCAGGAAGTGTAGATCTTAAAAGGTCTCCAAAGGCAATAGGTGTTGAATAAGCTGTTAAACAAGAGAATTGGGAGTCCTTTGTCATCATTCTGGGAGCAGCATTGATTGATGTGAGCAGGGCTCAGTATTGGTTTTAGATAAACAAGATGAAGGCAGAGATAAAGAGTAACTGTTGAAGCTAAGGTTTAGAAAAGGTGATTTAAGAAAAAAAATGCCAACAAAATAACAAGGAACTTTGTTTTTTCTCAACTGCCTTTCCTTATGGTCAGGTTCACATCAAATGACCTGAGCACTGAGCTACTTGCTTCACGGTGGTGGTCCAATCCGTGTGTGTGTGTGTGTGTGTGTGTGTGTGTGTGGTGTGCATTCACCATCCCCAGGGGATGGAAAGAAGAAGGGATAGTCAGACCCCTTATGGGATCTTACTTTGGGTTATGGGATGCACAGTAAACCAAACAAGCTAAACACAATTTAAAAAAAAATAAGAAATAATGTTGTTGGGGTGCCTGAGTAGTCAGCTAAGCATCTACCTTCAGCTTAGGACATGGTCTTGGGGTCCTGGGATTCAGTCCTCATATTGGGCTCCTTGCTCAATGGGGAGTCTGTTTCTCCTTCTCCCTCTGCTGCTTCCCCTGCTTGTTCTCTCTCTCTCTATCTCTCTTTCTCTCTGTCAAATAAATAAAATCTTAAACAACCTTCCTCCCCCATCCCGGGTATAAAGCTAGCAGCTCCCTGGAAGGAAGGCAAGTTTATATCTCTGAAAGTCCATGGAAAGAGGTACCTGAACCACAGACAAATCGTTGCTAGGGCGACATAAAGAAACTGTTGGTCCACACATCAGAAAACAAATACCTTTATTTTCATTTGGTATAATCTGACCTGTCCCAGTATAAGTCATAGCCCTACATATCTCATTTTGGACAAGAGGTAAATGGAAGTGGGCTCACTCAATTAAAAAAAAAAAAAGTTGCCCAAAGAGGCTAAATTTGTAGTCAGCCCAGGACCAGAAAAATCATTCTTCAGTATGAGATGCTCATCTCAACTTTCCCTGGATGTTCGATGCAAGGAGTGACTGGTCACTTACTTGGGGAAGCCTGCCAGGTGGTAGGGAATGAGAAGTCCCAGGTGTAGTGAGGCTGCCATTGCTTTCAATGCTTGCTTCCTGAAACACTACTGGGAACCACTCCTCAGACCTGTATCTGCTGAAAATTGTCCTCCCATCAGACACCATGTACATACCTAAGTTTGTGAACTTTCCCACTTGAGTGTGAAGCACAGTTGATTTCCCATCTCTTTCTCCACTAACACTTGAGTGAGATCTCACCTGACTCTTGTTTGAAGCATACATTTATACTTAAAGAAATTCCTACTTGGAAAAATCAGCCGGCAAGACAAAAAGTAACCATCATGCCTCTTAAACATTCTACAGTAGGCATGAAAAGCCATTGCCAATTGACTGGAATATGGTTAAATTCCAGACTAATATTTATTTATAATACCACTTGTCTCACCTACTCTTAAACTGAGTAAAGTTAATCAACAAGAAATGCTATGTGCTCAAGACTGGGGAATAAAGTCCAAGTCAGGGCTGATGCTTCTATCCCTGAATGCTTTTAAAAACTTCCGAAGAGAAAGCAGTCAATATCCTGCCCTATTTATTCCCTTTGGCATTTTCTCCAGTGCCTTCACCTTCTGACCTAACTTTCTGCCCTTCTTCTTTCACGCTCCCAGGATTCCACTGGGGCTTCTTCAGAAACCAAGCACTAGAATCCACTGGAGCCTAAAATACTGTTTGTTGGAATTTAATGTTTCACCTCTCCACCAAACTAAATAAAAGGTCAGTTTGATATTACAGAACATGCTATAGAGTTATGTAAAAGGAATTAAATGTGGAGACTTCCTAAAATGTTAGAATTTGAGATACCTTTACTCTATTATTCATGATTAAGTTTATGTGCTGATAAGGTACGTAGCTGTAGCTCTCATAGGATTTGCCCTAGGAAAGAACATATAGTAATAGCTTTGTGGGTTTTGGACTCAGATTTGTATTTAAATCATGGTGTTCTACAACTGATATATGTGTGATCTTGTGTAAATCATGTAAGCTCTTTAAACCTTAGATCTCTTACCTGTAAAATGAGGGTGACATATTTTCCTGGTAGAGTTGATGTGAAGATGAATTAGGATACTTAGTGTAAAACAATCAGCACATTTCCTGGCACTGATTACTATTATTTTAGGACCATGGGAAAGTACCTTTGGAGAAGATTAGAAGATTAGCTTACATGATTTACTCAAGATCACACATAATATCCATTGCAGAACACCATTGATTTCATCAATGACCTTCTAGTCATTGACACACTCATGGTTGTATCTATTCATTCTTCCGTGCATACGTCCATATATTCCAACATTCACCCCATAAAAATATTTTATTGTAAATATTATATGCCAAGCCCTGTTCAGGATAAAAGTAAATAGAAGAGTTCTGTGAATTGAATTGTGCCCCACAAAATTCATATGTTAAATGAGCTCTAACCCCCTCAGTGTGACTATATTTGAATTATGGGTTTTTAAGAGATTATTAAGGTTAAATGAGGTCATAGGGATAGAGTGCTAATCTCTCTCTCCTTTCTCTTTTTGTGCATCCACAAAAAGCAATGTGAAAATCTAGTGAAAAGATGGCTATCCACAAGTTGGAAAGAAGAGTTCTCAATAGAAACCTTGATCTTGGACTTCCCAGCCTCCAGAATTTAAGAAAATAAAATTTCTCTTATTTAATCTACCAAGTCTGTGGTATTATGTTATGGAAACCCCAGAAAACTAATACAAAAAGAATCTTGAATTCCTAAAAAACTTAAAAAATACTTTAAAAAACTATGCTTTCGGGCACATGGGTGGCTCAGTTGGTTAAGTGACTACCTTCAGCTCAGGTCATGATCCTTGAGTCCCAGGATAGAGTCCCACATCGACTCCCAGCTCTGCAGGGAGTCTGCTTCTCCCTCTGACCTTCTCCTCGCTCATGCTCTCTCTCACTGTCTCTCTCTCAAATAAATAAAATATTTTAAAAATAAAAAAATAAAAAAGCTATGCTTCCTCTTACTTTTGAAACACTACAAAAATTATTTATTAGGAATTGCTAAAATGTTTGACTCACCAATGTATTGGAGGTGAGGTCTGCTCAGGAAAGACATTTTTGAATAAATATTTCAAAGATTTATAAAAGTGAGAGAATCTTTTTATTCCTTTAATGAAATAATAGTTATAATCTTGCATTTTTCTTAAAAATCATCACTGAATTGCCAGTAAATTCTCCATATCCAAAAATAGATAAAAGTAGATGACATTGAGATTTCAACATCTGGGTAGATGCACTATATCTAGAATTCACTTCTCTATTCCTCCTCTACTTACAACTCCAACAAAAATCCCTGGATACTACCTATAGAACAAGACGTGAAGGCTCTGGAGGACGGAAAGAAGAAAGCAGATTAATTATGGGCCTCAGGACCGAGAGAACAACTTGGTGATGAATACCCTGGGTTTTTTGTTTCATCTATCTCAGGCTGAGTGCTAGAGAAGCAGGCAATCTTGTTCAGAAAAGTCACTGAGCAAATAAGAAGAATGAAGCAAAATAACAACAAACTAGGAGGAAGAGATTATTTACCATATTATATTATTTAAAATGTGAACTTTTTAACATATAAGTAAGAGATATACAAAAAAATCAAGAAACTATGGGCCATAAACAAGCAAAAAGCAAGCCAGTACAACTGTCTCTGAGGGAGCCCAGATATTAGATTTACATTAAACATAAATAAGTTTATAAATAGACTCAATGAACTAAGGAAAACCAAGTCAGAATAATGAAAGGATAGTGGCAGAACAACATTTTACCAAGTAGAGAATACCAATAGAAAAAACCTATAAGATGGGTGCCTGGGTGGCTCAATGGGTTAAGCCTCTGCCTTCAACTCCAGTCATGATCCCAGGAGGGTCATGATCTCAGGGTCCTGGGATCCAGCCCCACATTGTTCTCTCTGCTTGGCAGGGAGCCTTCTTCCCTCTCTCTCTCTGCCTGCCTCTCTGCCTGCTTGTGATCTCTGTCTGTCAAATAAATAAGTAAAAGTCTTTAAAAAAAAAAAAAAACCTATAAGAGAGCCAATTAGAAATTCTGCAGCTGAAAAGCACAGTAACTGATTTTTTTTTTTTTTTAACCACTAGAAGGGCTCAGGTGGAAATCTGAACTGACATAAGAAAGAATCAGCGAACTTAAGCATAGCTCAGTAGAGCTTATGCAATTTAAAAACCAGGGAGACAAAATAATAGGCAAGAAATGAGCAATGTTTCAGAAAAATTTAAGAAGCCAGAAAGCATACTAACCTGAACATAATGGGTGTCCCAGAAAAGGAGGGGAGTAAAAGGGAGCAGATACTTATTAAAAAAATAATGGCTCAAAACTTCCAAGATCTTATGCAATATATTTGCCCACCCATTGGAGAGGCTCAAAGAATTCCTAGTAGCATCCAGATCCCACACATGCCATAGTGAAAATACTGAAGAGATAGTCTTGAAAGCTGCAAGAAAAAAAATGACTCATCATGTACAGAGATCCTCAATAAAACTTAGAACTAATTCTGTCATAACAGAACAAATAACAAGAGCAACATGATCATCTTAATAGATACAGAAAAAGCATTTGACAAAACTCAATACCCTATCATGATAAACAAACAAACAAACAAAAACACTCAACAAACTAGGACTAGGAAAGAACTTCCTCCACTTGAGAAAGTGTGTCTATAAAAAATTCACAACTAACATCATCATTTGCAGGATAAAAGGCTAAAAAATTTCATCTTAAGTTTGCACAGAAGAAAAAGATGCCTGTTTTCACTGCTTCTGTTCAATATTGTCTTAGAGGTTCTATCCAGGGTAATGAGGATAAAAAGAAAAAGAAAAGACTTTCAGATTAGAGAGGAAGAAGTAAAATTATCTCTGTTTCCAGGTGATGCAATCTTGTATACAGAAATTCTGAAGGCACCCACAACAATACAATTAGAATTAACAAGGAGTTCAAAAGTTTGCATGATATAAATCAGTATGCAAAAGTCAATTGCCTAACTATATGCTAGCAATGAACAATGCAAAAAATTAGATTTAGAAAACAATTCCATTTGTTAACATCAAAGACAATAAAATAATGAGAAATCAATTTAACAAAGAAAGTGCAAGACTTGTCTATTGAATACTATAAACAATGTTCAAAGGAAACCAATATAAATGTACAAACATTTCATGTCTATGAATCAGAAGATGTCGTATTGTTGAGATGGCCATACTGCACAAAAGCATCTACAATTTTAGTACAAGAAATCCCTATCAGAATCTCACATGTACTTTTTGTGGAATTTGACAAGCTGATCTCAAGATGGAAAGGGCCCATCTTTGCCAAAAACAAACAAACAAACAAACAAACAACAACAACAAAAAAAAACCCTCGAAAATAAGGATAAAGGTGGGAAGACTTATGTTTCTCTATTTACAAGCTTACTGCAAAGCTATAATAATCAAAGTGATGTGGAACTGGAAAAAAGATAGACATAAAGACTAATGGAATAGAAAGGAGATGTAAATAAACTTTTACATGTATAGTGGATTATTTTTGGACACAGGTGTCATAGCAATTAAATGGAGAAGTGATTAGTCTGCAATTGACAATGTCGTTCTGGCTGGATATGCACATATAAATAAAAGTCTTCTATTTCACATCTTATATAAAATTCATACAAAATGGATTATAGACCTTAATGTGAAAGCTAAAATGATAAAACTCTTCAAATAAAGCATATGAGTGAATCTCTGCAACACTGAATATGTGACAGTTCCATAGATAAGACCTCAAAGGAGCAGGCAACAACAACAAAATTAGATAATTGACTTCACCAGAATTAAAGACCTCTGTGCTTCAAAGATGTTATCAAGAAAGTGAACAGACAATTTAATGCGGGAAAATATTTGAAAATTATATATCTGATAAGGAACTTGTGTTAAAAAATACGAAGAACTTACAAATCATCAATAAAAAGACCAAAAAGAAAATTTAAAAATGGGTAAAGTATTTGAATAAATATTTCTCAAGTAAGTTATACAAATGGTCAAACACAAGTGCACCTGGGTGGCTCAGTGATTAAGCAAAACCTTCAGGTCGGGTTGTGATTCCAAGGTCCTGGGATCTAGCCTGGTATCAGGCTCCCTGCTCAGCAGGAGGTCTGCTTCTCCCTCTTCCATTCCCCCTGCTTGTGTTCCCTCTCTCACTGTGTGTGTCTCTCTCTCTGTCAAATAAATAAATAAGATCTTTAAAAAAAATGGTCAAGCACATGAAATAAATCAACATCAGTCATCATTAAGGAGATATAAATCAAAACCACAATAAGATAACTATAATTATCTTATTATACACCTTTAAGATAACTACACCTTTGAGATAACACCTTTAAGATAACTATAATAAAAAGTGAAACAATAACAAGTGTTGGCATGGATGTGGAGGAATTGGAACTCTTTAATGTTGCTGGTGGAGTTGTAAAAATGTAGATCCACACTCAATAACAATTTGGCAGTTCCTCAAAATGTCAAACATTGACTTACCATAGGATTTAGCAATCCACTCCTCAGTATGTAAACAAAAGAATTAAAAAAATACAGCTAAGCAAAGAATTAAAAGAAATACACCTATGCACACTAAATTAGTGTGGGGTGCCTGGGTGGTTTAGTCAGTTAAGTGTCCAACACCTGATTTCAGCTTGGGTCATGATCTCAGGGTCTCATGAGCCCCATGTCAGGCTCTGCATTGGGTATAGGAGTGGAGCCTGCTTAAGATTCTCTTTCTATCTCTCCCTCTTCCCTTTACTCTCTCTCTCTGTATGAAAGAATGAAAGAGAAAGAAAGGAAAGAAAGGAAAGAAGGAAAGAAGGAAAGAAAGAAAGAAAGAAAGAAAGAAAGAAAGAAAGAAAGAAAGAAAGAAAGAAAGGGAAAGGGAGGTTGGGAGGAAGGGAGGAAGGGAGGAAGGAGGGAGGGAAAGAAGGAAGGAAGACACAACAACACATATCAGTCCAGCTTAAGGGAAGTAAAGAGAGAGAAGAAATCACAAAGATGGAATAAGGAAATAAACTCTTATCTCTGGAGAAAAATGATTTGGATAATACGTAGCTTCTCATCAGAAATAAAAGAAGCCAATAAGTAGTGCCATTATATTTTTAAGGGATGAAAGAAAGTAACATTCAATTCATAATTCTAGAGAAAATATCTTTCAGTAATATAAGGAAAATCAAGACATTCTTAGATGAATGAAAACTAAGAAAAATTGTTGCCAGCAGAACTACTCTAAAAGAATCAGCAGAAGAGAGTTGTCTACACAGAAAAAGTGAAAAAAAAAAAAAGGAAGAAACAAACAATCTTGGAAATTAGTCAGGTTTCCACCATAGATATAGAACCTGTAGGATAGTTATAATCTATCTCTAGGAATTGGATTACACTATGTTGAGGGGTGGCAAGGCTAGTCTGGAATCCATAGGGCAGGAGCTAACATTGTTGTCCACAGGTACCCATTTCTTTTTCTTCAGGAAACCCCAATTCTACTCATTAGTCCTTTCAACTAATTGGATAAGTCTTGCCCATATTATTAGGGGTAAGTTCAACTTGACATCAACTAACTGTGGATAATCCTAATATCTATAAACATACCTTCACAGCAACAACTGGATTCATGTATGAATAACTGGGGATGGTCTCTTAGCCAAGTTGACACATAAAATTGAACATCACAATTGACAATTTGTCAATTTGGCAAACACATATCTTCTGCAAGCATTCTTAATCTACAAATAGAGATAACAGAGTCATACTTCCACCTAACATGATCTGACTGTCCTGTGTACAGCTAAAAATGCGCTAACCCTTTCCTCAGAAGATGTAAAGTCCTTGGATGATGCTCACTTTTCTCTTTGATATCTTATAGTCTAATTACTGAGATATAATTATATATACTTATAATTACTGAGACATAAAGTTAACTATTAAATCTCTGTCAGGTAAAAATAGAAGAAGAAAACAAAGATTTATTATATACACATACACATATACAAACATATTCACAACTAAATAAGAAGAAATGCTCAGAATCATTACTGTCTTCATTTCTGTAACTGGTCACATGGTTGTAACTGGTAAATTCTTCCACTACCCATTCCACATTTCCTTTGCTTTCAGGAAGTATCTCAGATTATCATGGGTTTTTGTCTGGTAGAGTTATGCAAATCTTCATTTCTGTCTGAATTCCTTAGAATTCCTGCCTGGATTGAGCTATTACAGTTTTCCCTTGACTTTAGTCACAGCACATCATCACCTAAGGATACAGTAAGAGATCTGCTGTATTTCAGATATATCCTCCTCTTTACCTCCATGGTGTAGTAGCAATCCAATTCCCCCATGATACAACAAGAAATCACTCTTGTTGGCATAGTAAGTCACTTCCTTGCCTGTTGATTCAGAAGCATGAGGACCCCAAAGTTGCCAAGTAGTAGTCTTATATTCCATATCAAGGAATCATCGTTGTGTCTCCTGGTTAGAAATATTTCTCCCTTTGTCTGGACCAACAAAGCATAAGTTCCAGAGACAGGAAACAGAAATTTTTCTGGTGGATGCCTCATAGTGCCACTCCCATTACTACCTCTTGATTCTTGAATCCATGAATCTTGGCTATGAGAGAAATAGCACTATGTATTGAACAATGAATTAAAGTATACAGAGCCTGATGGAAGGCATTTCTCCATCCCCAAGCTACTGTCGCTTAGCTGTCACTGAAACTGAGTTGTCAAAAGGTCATTCCTCCATTCTACCAAGCTAGCTGCTTCAGGCTGTTGGGGAAATACAGGAAGACCAGTGAAATCCATGAGCACAGGCCTATGGCTGCAAATCTCTTGCTGGGATGCAAGTTCCACAGTCAAGCAATGCTGTGTGGAATAAAGCATTCTGTAAGTCCACAGATGGTAGTTTTGGCAGTAGAACTGAATGCAGGGAAAATAAACCCTTATTCCTAGTGTGTGTCTATTCGAGGAAGAACAAAATGCTGCCCTTTCTAATGTAATCAACCTGCCACTTGGTAATTAGCTGAACAACTCAGGGAGTGGTGCCACATCATGTACTCTACATTGGTTTCTGCAGCTACCAGACGGGACACTCAGCTTAACCTAGCCAGGTTGGCCTTGGTGAGAAGTCCAAGTTGCTGAACTCTTTCATAACCTCTGCCTTGCCACCATAACTGTTTTGTTCATGAGCCCATTGGACAGTGGCAAGAGTGGCTAAGGATAGAGACTGACTAGAATCCCCAGAGTAGGTTGTCTTATATATTTGATGGTTAAACTGAAGTCAGTCTTTATTGAACATTCACAATCATGTTCTTCTAAAGTCTCGACCATCCGGCCAAACCACTGACCACAGATCATGAATCAGGATAGGCTCCTACCTCTGGCCATTTCTCTTTTTCTGAGCAAAATGTGCAGCCAGGTACAATAATCCAAGTACTGCCTACCAGATGGATTGTCCTTCACTGCTGTCCTTCAGGGATGTCCCAGAAAGGTGTACCAGGGCTGTCATTTCCAATTTGAGGGCAAGTACTTTCATTTCTCTTAGTAAATCAGGCCCCAAATTTCTCTTCTTCAGTCAACTAATTATAAGAATGACTCACAAAGCCATGCATGTAGTAGGGAGAGAAGGTATTATAGCAGAAATAGGGTCCATGGGTATTTGGACCACTTTCTCATGAAACTTACCTGTGCCTTTAGGGGCTAGTTGAGTCCAGTCTCATATATACCACTCCCATTTCATAATAGAGTGCTATTATGCATACCAACATTTACGGCCTGAAGGGTCAGGCAACAACCAGTTCATGGTGAACTGCTGAAATCACGTGGTAATTTGCTGGCTTATGGCTACATTTTTCATTAATACTAAGGACAAACAAGTCAAAAGCTGTTTCTCAAAAGGAGATTAAGAGTTATCTTAAATGGAGGTCAGGTTTTTGATTCAAATCCTAGAAGGTTTCCTACAATTCACCTATAGGAGCCTATGAAGATCCCGAACAGATTTCTAAGTGCCACCGCCACGTCTGATTTGTTGGATCTCCTGGCCCCAGGTGTCAAAGTAGCATGGACAACATCCTGAACCTGTTGCAGAGAGTTTTCCTATTCTGAGCCCCCATTCAAAACTAACATTTAGAAATCACTTAGTAAATGGACTGGAGGAGCATAGAAGAAATGAGTTCCTCTCATCTACAGGATGAAAACTGGTGTTCAAGTTCCGAAATCCAAAGGGGAGGCCCAGAAGAGCAGACTGGAAACTCTCAGACAATAGCTGATGCTATAGTCTACAGAATTTTTTCTTCCTCTGGAAAACTTCAGTTCTGCTTTTAAGGTCTTTCAAATGATTGGATCACGTTGGTCAAATTATCAAAAGACAATCTCCTTAAAGTTATATACCGTATTCAGAGCAAACAAAGCAAAACAAAAACAATCTAAAGAATTACCATTGCACAGAATATAATCCTTAAACTCAGACAATCAAACTAGAAATTAATAGCAGAAAGGTAACAGGCAATTGTCCACATACACTGAAACTAACAACACATTTCTAAATTAGCCATGGATCAAAGAAGATGCCTCAAGAGAAATGAAAAAAAAAAAATACATTGAAATTCGGATGAAAATAAAACATGTTAACATTATGGGGGGGGGTGTATACAACTAAGGCAGTGTTGAGAGGGAAATGTAAAGCATTAAATGCAGACATTAGGAGAGAAATAGCCTAAGTACCCATCTCAAGAATCTATTTAAAAAGATTTAAATATTTAAATCTATTTAAATCTATTTAAAAATAATCCTCCCAAAAAAGAGAAAAAAAGAAATAATAAAAAATAGAATAAATAAATAAATTTTTAAACAGAAAAGGTAGAGAAAAATTAATAGAGAATGTATTCTTTAAAGTCACCAAGAAAATTGACAAAACTCTTGAAGGACTGAAAAGAAAAAAAAAGAGAAAATATTCAAATTTACAAAATTTACATATTATCAAGAATGAAACAGGGGCTATCCACATAGACCCTGCAGACATCAAAAGGATAGGGAGGGACTATTACAAATAATTCTACATATAATTTGACAACTAAGGTGAAATAAAACAAATTAGCACATTACACAATATGAAGTAGATGGTTTGAATTTTCTTATAATTATTATGGAAATTAAATTCATAATTTAAAAATTCCCCAGAGATTATTTTCAGGCCCAAATGGTTTCACCGTAGAAACTTAATGAACTCTCAAAGAATTAACACCAATTTTAGAGATCTCTTCCAGAAAATAGACGACATTGTATTTCCTGTATTTATGAGTCTAGTATTACCCTAATTCCAAAATCAGACAGAACAGAAAGAAAATTTAAAAAGATATCCTCAGACTAACATTTTTCACGACTTCACACATAAAAATTCTTAGAAGAATATTGTAAATAGAATTGAGTAATATATGATGACCAAGCAAAATTATTCTTGGAATACAAAGCTGGTATAACATTTGATTATCAATTGGTGTAAACCACAATATTAACACACTAAAAGAAGAAAATCACATGACTATATAAACTAATGCAAAAAAAGCATTTGATAAGATTTGGTACTCAGTCATAGTATAATTCTCAGAAAAATAAGAAGAGAGGAGGGAAATTTCTCAACTTTATAAAGAGCATCTATAAAATATCTATAGACAACATTGTACTTAATAGTAAAAAACTGAATGCTATTCTTCTAATATTAAAAGCAAAGCGAGATGTCTGTTCTCACCACTCTTATTCAACATACTGCTGGAAATTTTAGCCATTGTAATAAAACAAGAAAAAGAAACACAATGCATACTAACTGGAAAGAAGAAAATAAAACTGCCTAATGATTGTCTATAGAGAATCCTAAATAATGTACCAACTAAATAGTCCTAGAACTAATAGGTTCAGTAAGATTGTAAAATGTAAGATAAACACACAAAAAGCATGGTATGTATGTATGGTATGTATGCTCATGGCTTGGAAGAATAAACATTGTTAAAATGTCTATACTGCCTAGAGCAATATATAATTTCATTGCCTTCCTGATCAAAATTCCACCAGCATTTTTCAAAGTGCTAGAGCAAACAATCCTAAAATTTGTTTGGAACCAGAAGAGACCCTGAATTGCTAAGAAAATGTGAGGGGTTGGATGAGCCTGGTGGTGGGTATTAAGGAGAGCACATACTGCATGGAGCACTGGGTGTGGTGCATAAAGAATGAATCTTAGAACACTGAAAAAATGAAATAAAGTTAAAAAATTAAAAAAATAAAAAATAAAATTTAATTAAAAAAAGCAATTGTATTTCTCCATATAGATACCAAAATTTAAAATGCAGCATTGTTTAAAATCACAAAATTAAGTTATTAAAGATGAATTAATTTCTGTGAATATAAGAAAAGATGCATAAAATTTACATGCTGCAAACTATACAATGTTAATGAAAAAATTCAAAGATAAAGGGACTACAGAGGCATACCACATTCATTCTTAGAAAACTCAACATTGTACAGATTTCAATTATCCTCAAGTTGGCACACAGTTTGTGTGAAATTCCTACTGAATCCCAGCAGGATTTTTTTGTAGATACAGACCAAACTATTTAATAATTTTATGGTAAGGCAAGACAAACAAACAAACAACCAAAACTAGAATAGCTAAAACAACTATAAAAAAGGAGAAAGTGGGAGGAATCAGTCTGTCTGATATCAAGACTTATTATACAGATTTGGTAACCAAGACTGTTATGGGAGGATAGACATGGATCAATAGAACAAAATAGAGAGCCAAGAAATAGATCCACGAAAATGAGTCCAGATGATTTTGACAAATGTGCAAAAGAAGTTCAATAGAGCAAAGAGATAACCATTTCAACAACTGGTGCAAGAGTAATTGCATGTCCATTAACAATCAAACAAACAAACAAAAAAATAACTCAACTGGATTAACTCAAAAGGAATTATGGACTTAAATGTAAAGTGTAAAATTTTCGAGGTATTAGGGAAAAATAGAAAAATCTTTGCCTTCTAAGGCTACAAGATATAAAACTTAATACCAAAAGTGTAATGTATAAATGAAAAATGTTGACAATTGGACATCATCAAAATTAAATACTTTTGCTGTGAAAAATTGTTGATAGGATGTAAAGGCAATCTGGAATTTGAAGGAAATGTTTGCAAACCACGTATCTGACAAAGAACTAGTATCAAGAATATATAAAGAGTTGTCAAAACTCAACAGTGAAACGAAACAAATTAATTTGAAAATGGAAAAAGACATGAATAGTATGTACTGATAGCAAAATAAACACATGAAAAGATTCAACATCATTAGCCATTAGGTAAATGCAAATTACGATCACAAAAGATATTCCAGCATACTTGTCAGAATGGTTAAAATAATAATAAAAAAAAATAACAACACCTAATGTTAACAGTGATGTGGTAAAGGAGAATCACTCATACATTGCTTGTGGAAATGTAAAAATTGTGGAGCCACTCAGGGTAACAGTTTGGTACTTTCTTACGAACCTAAGGAAATAACTTGCACTTGCACTCCTGGGCATTTTTACCAGAGTACTGAATACTTATGTTCACTTAAAAATCTGTACAACTAGGTATATAACAGCTTTATTTCATCATTGCCAAAAACTAAAAAACAATCTTTGTTTAATGGATGAATGATGAAAAAAAAATGCAGTACATTTATACTAAGGAATACTTCTCAGAAACAATAAAATTATTTTATATTTTGTATTTATAATCCTGATAACCTAGATGAATCTCCAGAGAATTATGCTGAGTGAAACAACTGCCAATCCCAGAGAGGTACAAACAGTATGATTCCATTTATATAAGATTTTTGAAATGACAAAATTATACAAAAGAAGATAAGTGGTTACCAGGGGCCAAGCAGGGGGTGCTAGCAGAAGGGGAGAGGATGTGGCTATAATTGGGGAACCTTACAGATCTTTAAGGTAATAGAATGATCTGTATCTTCATTGTATCACTGTTAACATCCTAGTTATGATATCCTAATACAGTTTTACAAGATATATAAAATGTGCAATCAGTGGAAACTGGTTAAAGGGTACACAGGATCTCTTTGTCTTATTTCTTACAATTATGCGTGAATCTATAATTATCTCAAAAATATTTATTATAAAATGTAAATGACATTAAAAACTCATTTTATTTTTGAAGAAGAAACAATAAATTGTGGAATGTATTCAAGTAACCACATGGCATGCCATTCACTACTGACTCAGTGTTTTAAACATCTCTTATTACTATAAAGACATTAGACACAGATAATTAATAAAATCAATCAAAATTAATTCCTTTGGTGTTCATACACTAATAGTATATATTTCCTGAGGAATTTTAGTCAAATTTGTCATTAATGGAGATGGGAAATACTAAAATGATTTGGAATTTATAGAATAATGTACACTGATCTTACATAATAAGGTTTTAACTGTCATTGAGAGGTATCTGTGTCTTTATGAAGCAAGATTGGGAAGCTCCAATGGTTCACCAGGGTCACTTCATCATCATAATGGTTTTAATATGAATGCATAGGCACACAAAATAATAATATTGAGCTACTGTGTTTTCTCTAAGTCCAGGCTGTGATTAGATTTCTTGCAATTTTACAGAGGCTAAATATGGTACTGATGTGTCTTTTCTTTTTTTTTAAATCAAGGATTAAGTTGCATAGAGTAGAATAAATAGATCTGAAGTACATAGTTTGATCAGCTTTGGCAAATGCATAACCCACATCCCTGTAGAAATATAGAACTATCATGTCAATCCAGAAAGCTTTCTCCTGTCTCCCCGCTCAGAAACTACCCTTTATCTCTTATTTCTTTTACCATGTCACTATTTCCTCCGTGTAGGGTCCTTTCAAGTTTCTAAGTAGTTTTTTTAATTAGGTTAGTTGAATTTTAATTACTGAGTTGTAGAAGTTCTATGTACTGTAAGGATACAAATTTGTGAAATATAAATAGTCTTCAGTGTCATTAATTTTTTTTAATTTAGATGAAATTCTATTTATCACTTTTTTATTGACTACCAATAATCCATGGCTAATGATTACCAACTCCTTTCAGATTTTGCAAAGATATCCAGAAAATCTTTGATTATCCCAAAGTCGTGAAATGTTCTCTCATGTTTTCTTCTAGAAACTTTGTTGTTTTAACTTTTTTATGTTTAAGTCTATGGCCCATCACGGATCAATCATTTGGTACAGTGTGAGAAAATGTTGAGTTGTGCTTCCTCCTTAATATGAAGTATGTTATTTCAGGATCTCTTTCTGAAAACAATTTTCTGTCCCAAGTATATTGATTTGGCTCCCTCATGTAAATTCAATTGTCCGTGTAATGATGACTCTATTTCTGGACTCCATTTTATTTATTTTTAACAGTTTTATTGGGGTATAATTCTTGTACAGTAAACACATTTAAACTGTACAATTTGATAAACTTGGCATATATATATACTTCAGAAACCGTCATCACAATCAAGATATTGAGTATATCCATTATCTTAAAAGTTCCCTTTTGCAATGGAAAAGTATCTCCACCTTCTCCCATGTACCCCCCCAAACCATGTCCTAATAATTATTGACCAGCTTTCTTTCACTAAAGGTTAGTTTATATTTCCTAGAATTTTCTATAAACAGAATAATGCAGAATATATTATTTTTATCTCACTTTTTGCTCAGCATAATTTCTTGATATTACTATACAGTATATCATATGTCAATAATTAATTAATTACTTTTTATTACTCAGTAATGCATGATTGTATTGATATAACATAATACATTCATTCAACCAAATGTTGAAGGACATACATATTGTATCCAGTTTTAATTTTTACAAATTAAGCTGCTATGAACATTTGTATACAAGTCTTTTCATGGATTTATGCTCATTTGTCTATGGTAAACATCTAGAAATGGATTAGCTAGATCATATGGTAAGTGTATGTTTATCTTTTTAAAGAAAGTCAAACTCAACAAAGTAAGATATTTGTTTGTTTCAAAAAGAAGACAACTTTGTTACCTGCTACTTGAACTTTTCTAGAAGTGCATGTTTCCTAGTCAGTATCGATGCTTCTATATTTTACACTAGTAATACAGAAAGAATCAACAAACTTAATAATAGATCGATAGAGATTATTCAATCTAAAAAACAGAGAAGTGAAAAATAAACAGAAACTCACAAAAAAATTGAAGACACCATTAAATGCAGTAATATGCACAAAATGGGAGTACCAGAAAAAGAGGAAGAAGCAGAAAATTTTTCAAATTTGATGAAAAATATTAATTTATTTATTCAAGAAGTTTAATGAACCTTCAGTGGGGAAATGTAAAGAGATACAGAATCCCAAGACCCAGTCCAAATTTTAAAAGAAAAAAAAAAAAAGGAAAATTTTTAAAACAAGAGAAAAATGATTCCTCACATAAAAAGGGTCACCAATAAATTTAACAAGTTATTCATCATCTGAAATAAATTCAGAAAGCAGTTAGATGTCCAAAATCATAAAAAAAAGATTGTAACAATATATTATTGGGTTAGTCACACTTATGGAAATTATATGCAGCTGATGAATCACTGAACTCTACCTCTGAAACTAATAATATATTATATGTTAATTAATTGTATTTAAATAAAATTTTAAAAAAGAAAAAATAATTGCAAAATAAAAGAGGAAGGCAAGACTGAGCTACCTGGGGATAAAGTTTCTATATTTCACTGGAAATTAGTACAAATCTGAATTATATTCTATATTAAGGTGTATGTGGTGAACAGTATGTCAACCACTGTAAATTAAAATAATACATTAAGAAATATCTATTTAATACAAAAAGATGCAAAAAAAGGGAGAAATAACAACAAAAATGATGTGATAATTACCACAGGTAAGTGAGACATACTAAAAATACCTTTAAATGTGAATGATTTAAACAACCCAATCAAAAGGTAGAAATTATCAGACTGGATAAAAATAAAGACCCAACTATGTGGTATATATGGAAGTCACAAATTTAGGATGCGTAGGTGGCTCAGTTGGTTAAGCATCCAACTCTTGGTTTCAACACTTGGTTCTTGATCAAGTCATGATGTCAAGATTGTGGGATGGTGCCCCATGTGAGGCTCCTCCCTCAGAATCGAGTCTGCTCAAGATTCTTTACCCCTCACTCTTTCCCCTTCCCCCTCCTCTCCTCCCTTCCCAAACTTCAACACTAAATAAATAAATAAATAAGTAAATAATTTTTTTTTAAAGTCACACAATTCCCGATATAAATTCATTAAAAGCAAGGAATGCAGGAGCTATAGCATGAAAATTGTAATCATACAAACTGGAATAAGTATAACAATATTGGACAAAAAATGAACTCAAAGAAGAAAACATAAAGCATCACCAGAGATAAAGTGGGAACATTTTTAGGGTCAGAAAATTATAAAAAAGATAAACACATGTCCATCTAGCAGTGGAGTTCCAAAATACATGAAGAAAAAAAAAAAAAACAACAAAACTCTAAAGAACTGAAGGGAAAATAGAAAAACCAACAATGATAATAGCTGGAGACTTCAATACTTTACTTTTAATAATTTAAGCACAGCAACAGATAGATTCACCAGTAAATTCTACCAAACATTTAAGAATTCAGCAAAGGAAATAGCAAAACAAAGAGAGAACCCACAGAATGGAGAAGATACTTGCAAATGACACTACAGACAAAGTGTTGTTATCCAGGATCTATAAAGAACTTCTCAATCTTAACACCCCAAAAACAAATAAGTAAAAAATTGGGCAGAAAACATGAACAGACACTTCTCAAAAGAAGACATACAAATAGCTAACAGACACATGAAAAAATGTTCATCATCGTTAGCCATCAGGGAAATTCAAATCAAAATCACATTGAGGTATCACCTTACACCAGTTAGAATGGCAAAAATTGACAAGGCAAGAAAAAACAAATATTGGAGAGTTGTGGAGAAAGGGGAACCCTTTACACTGTTGGTGGGAATAGCCACTCTGGAAAATAATATGGAGGTTACTCAAAAAGTTAAAAATAGAGCAACCATATGACCCAGCAATTGCACTATTGGGTATTTACCCTAAGGATACAAATGTAGTGAAAAGAAGGGCCACATGCACCCCACAGTATGCATGCAGCAATATCCACAATAGCCAAACTATGGAAGGAGCTGATGCTTTTCAACAGACGAATGGATAAAGAAGATGTGGTCCATATATACAATGGAGTATTTGCTCAGCCATCAAAAAGGATGAATATCCAGCTTTTTGCATCAACGTGGATGGAACTGGAGAAGATTATGCTAAGTGAAATAAGTCAAGCAGAGAAAGTCAGTTATCACATGGTTTCACTTATTTGTGAAACATAAGGAATGCATGGAGACTTTGGGAGAAGGAAGGGGGAAATGAAGGTGGGAAGTCAGAGGGGGAGCTAAACCATCAAAGACTATGGACTCAGAGAAACAAACTGAGGGTTTTAGAGGGGAGGGAGGTGGGGGATGGGTTGACCCAGTGATGGATATTAAGGAGGGCATGTATTGCATGGAGCACTGGGTGTTATATGCAAACAATGAATAATGGAACACTACTTCAAAAACTAATGATGTACTAAATGGTGACTAACATAACATGATAACAAAATAAAAAGAATAAATACCAATTTTTCATAAACTCCTTAAAAAAATAGAAGAAGAGGGATTTTTCCTAATTCACTCTATGAGAACAGTGATACCCTGGTACCAAACCAGATGAAGATATTACAGGAAAAGAAAATTACATACTAATATGCTTTATGAATAATGATACAAAATTCATCAACAAAATCCTAGGAAAAAATCAGCATCTAAAAAGAAAAGAGAGATTAAAACCAAGAGCAAGTAGAATTTATCCCAAGAATGAATGACTAGTTTACCATCAAAAATTAATCCATGTGATGCATCTATTTTTTAAAAGATTGTATTTATTTATTTGAGAGAGAGAGAGCATAAGCCAGGAGAAGGGCAAAGGGTGAGGGAAAAGCAGACACCCCACTGAGTAGGGAACCCAAGGCAGGCTCAATCCCAGGACCCTGAGATCATGACCTGAGCCATGCAGGTGCCTCCATGTAATGCATCATATTAATAAAGACCCAAAGCCACATCATCATTTAATGGATGTAGGAAAAACATTTGACAAAACCTAGTATTCTTCTTTCTTTCTTTTTTTTCTTTTTCTTTCTTTCTTTTTTTTTTTTTTTAAGAGAGAGAACAAGTGGGGCAGGGAGGGGCAAAGGGAGAGGGAGAGAGAAAATCTTTTTTTTTTCTTTTTTTTTAATTTTACTTATTTATTTGACAGAGATCACAAGTAGTCAGAGAGGCAGGCAGAGAGAGAGAGGGAAGCAGGATCCCCGCTGAGCAGAGAGCCTGATGTGGGACTCGGTCCCAGGACCCTGAGATCATGACCTGAGCCAAAAGCAGAGGCTTTAACCCACTGAGCCACCCAGGCACCCCAGAGAGAGAAAATCTTAAGCAGGCTCCACACCAGGGCTGAGAATGACACAGGACTCCATCTTACCACTTACTCCATCTTACCATCATGACCTGGGCTGAAATCAAGAGTCAGAGGCTTAACAAATTGAGCCAACTAGGCACCCCCAAACCTAAAATTCTTGCATAATGAAAACACTGGAACAAACTGGGAATTTAAGGAAACTTCCTCAACCTAAAAAGTCATCTCTGAAAAATGCACAGTAAAAAGCATACTTAATAATGAGAGACTGAGAGCTTTTCCCCTAAAATCATAAAGATGAGGATGCCCATTCTGGCCACTTTTATTCAACATTAATAAGGAGATCCAGCTCAGGCAATGGGGCAAGAAAAACAAAACAAAACAAAACAAAACAAGGTATTCAAACATGGAAGGAAGAAATAAATTATCTCCATTTGCAGATGACATGATCATTCATGTAGAAAAATTAAGGGATTGACAAAAGCAAGGTTGTGGGATGCAAGATCAATACGCAAAATTCAATTTTATTTTTATATACTGTCAATGAACAATCAAAAATTGGAATGGGGGTGCCTGGGTGGCTCAGAGGGTTAAAGCCTCTGCCTTCAGCTCAGGTCATGATCACAGAGTCCTGGAATCAAGCCCCGCATCGGGCTCTCTCCTTGGTGGGGAGCCTGCTTCCTCCTCTCTCTCTCTGCCTGCCTCTCTACCTACTTGTGATCTCTCTCTGTCGAATAAATAAATAAAATCTTTAAAAAAAAAAAATTGGAATAAACCAGTTTCACTTCAAATGGCACCAAAAGAAATAAAATAGTTAAGAATAAATTAAGCTAAAAACAAACAAGACTTGTGTGCAATTTTAACTACAAAACACTGGTCAAAGAAATTAAAGAATACTTAAATAAATGGAAGACATCAGATGTTCATGGATCAGAAATTCTAATGTTGTTAAGATGGTAATGCTCTTCAAATTGACTTATTAATTCAAAGAAGCCTTTTTAAAATCCCAGCTACTGGGGTGCCTGGGTGGCTCTGTGGGTTAAGCCTCTGCCTTCGCTCAGGTCATGATCTGAGGGTCCTGGGATTGAGGCCCGCATGGGGCTCTCTGCTCGGCAGGGAGCCTGCCTGCCCCTCTCTCTCTGCCTGCCTCTTTGTCTACTTGTGATCTCTCTCTCCTTGTCAAATAAATAAATAAAATCTTTAAAAAAATAAAATCCCAGCTACTTTTCCCCCAGAAATTGACAAGCTGATATTAAAATTCAATGGAAATCATAGTATAGTTAAAAAAAATTTTTGAGAAAGAAGATAAAGTTGAGAGTTGACATTTATGATTTCAAAACTTACTACAAAGGTAGATTAATCAATACAGGGTGGTTCTGACATAAAGATAAACATATTAATAAATAAAGCATGTAGAAAAGCTCAGCATAACTCTAATGCCAAAACCAGGCAAAGACATTACAAGAAAAGAAAACTACAAAGCAATATCTCTCATAGAGATAGAGGCAGAAGTCTTCAACCTATTATTAGTAAAATCAATTCCAACTATGTTATAAAAAGAATTATACACTATGACTAAGTGGGATTTATTCCAGGTATGCAAAGCTATTTCAACATTTCAAAATCAATTAACAGAATCCACCACATTACCAGACTAAAAAAGGAAAATCACATAAAGATTTCAATAGAGGCAGAAAAAACATTTGATGAAATCCAACATTCATTTATGATAAAAATTTTTGGCAAACTACTAGAGATAGAGGGAAATTTCTTCTACTTGATAAAGAATATCTACAAAAAACAAAACAAGATCCTAGAGCTAACATCATATTTAATGGGAAGAATTGCAAGGCTTTCCTACTAAGATCAGGCACAAAGCAAGGAATTCCTCTCTCATCACTTCTTTTCAACATCATATTAAAATTTCTAGCTAATTCTGTAAAATAAGAAAAGGAAATAAAAGTTATACAAATTGGGAAGGAAAAACTAAACCTGTTTTTATCCACAGATGATATAATTATATATGGGGAAATACAAAAGAATCGACAAAAAAGAAATCCCAGAACTACTAAGTGATTAAGAGAAGTTTGCAGGATACAAGATAATAAATATATAAAAGTCTGTTGCTTCCTATATGCCAGAAATCAACAAATGGAATTTGAAATTAAAAACATAATAACTTATATTAGCATCTCCCTTCCCAAATGATATAGTTAGGCATAGACTAATAAGATAGGTACAGGATCTATATGAGGAAAACGACAAAATGAGACAAAGGAAATCAAAGAAAACGAAACAAAGAGATATCCCATGTTTATGGATAGGAAGAGTCAATATCATCAAGAAGTTAGTTCTTCGCATCTTGATATGTAGGTTCAGTGCAATCCCAGTCAAAATTCCAGCAAGTTATTTTGGCAATAACTTAATAAATTGATTCTAAAGTTAAATGGAGAGTTTATGTGGCCCAGAAAAACCAACACAGTATTAAAGAAGAACAAAGTTGGAAGATTGATACTACCAGACTTTAAGACTTACTCTAAAGCTACATTAATCAAGACACTGTGGTATTGGTGAAAAAATGGAAAAATACAACAATGGAACAAAATAGCCCAGAGATAGATACCCCATATACACTAACTGATCTTTAATAAAGGAGCAAAGGGAATACAATGGAGCAAAAATAGCCTTTGCAACAAATGGTACTGAAACGACTAAATTATCCACATTTAAAAAAATGAATCTAGACACAGACCTTATATTCTTCACAAATATCAACTTAAAATACATCATGGGCTTAACTGTAAAAACCAAATCTCTAAAACTCTTGATAGATCACACAGGAGAAAGTCTACATGACCTTGGGTATAGCAATGAATTTTTAGTTACAACAAAGGTGTGAAAAATGGAAGAAATAATTGATAAGCTAGAATTCATTGAAATTAAAAACTTCTGCTCTGGGAAAGATAATGTCAGGAGATTGAGAAGATAAGCCACAAGCTAGGAGAAAATATTTGCAAAAGACACATCGGATAAAGGATGGTTTTCCAAAATACATAAAGAATTCTTAACACTCTACAATAAAAGAAAAAAACCGACTTAAAGAATTTTGCCAAGGACCTTAACAGACAACTTACCAAGACATACAGACATCAAACAATCAATGAAAAAAATTCTTCACATCATATGTCAAAACCATGAGATATTACTGGGACACGTGGGTGGCTCAGTCAGTTAAGCGTCTGCTTTTGGCCCAGGTCATGAACCTGGGGTCCTGCGATCCAGCTCTGTGCTACTCTCCTGGCTCAGTTGGGAGCCTGCTTCTCCCTCTGCCTGCTACTCCCCCTGCTTGTGCTCTCTCTCTCTGATTAATAAATAAATTATTTTTTAAAAATGAGATACTACTATGAACCTATTAGAATGGCCAACATCTGGAACATAGATAACACCAAATCCTGCTGAGGATGTAAAACAGCATCAATTCTCATTCATTGCTGGTAGAAATGTAAAATAGTACAGCCACTCTGGAAAACAGTTTGAGGGTTTCTTACAAAACTGAACACGCTCTTCCCACACGATGTGGCAATTACACTCCTTGTTACTTACATAAAAGAGCTGAAAACTTTTGTTCACACAAAAACCTGGACATGGATGTTTATACCAGACTAATTGTCCAAACTTGGAAGCCAGTAAGATGTCCCTCAGTAGGTAAAAATGTGAGTAAATTTTGGTTCACCCAGAAAACAGAATATTATTCCACATTAAAAAAAAAAAACTATCAAGTGATAAAAACACGCATAGAGAAAGTTTAAGTGTACGTTACAAAGTGAAAGAAGTTAGGCAGAAACCTACATGCTGCATGACCCAATCAAATGACATTCTAGGAAAGAAGAACCATGGAGACAGTAAAAAGATAGTGGCTGCCAGGAGTTAGGAGTTGGGTGGGGAGGGGACAGAAAGATGAATAGAAGGAAGACAGAGGAATTTCAGGGCAGTGAGGATACTCTGTCTGATACCCTGATGACAGGCAACTGTCCTTATGCATTTGTCCAAACCCACAAAATGTACAACACCAAGAATGAACCCTAATGGAATGAGTGATTATAATGTGTGAAAGTAGTGTCATCCTGATGACACTAATATATAAAAATATACTGAAAAAATACGAATGAGATATATATATCAATGGTGTGTGTATACATGTATACACACACCATTCTGGTAAGTGATGTTGATGATGGGGGAGATTGTGTATATGTGGGGGCAAGGAATATATGGGAAACCTCTGTACCTTTCTCCCAATTTTACTGTGTACCTGAAACTCCTCTATGGGGCGCCTGGGTGGCTCAGTGGGTTAAAGCCTCTGCCTTCAGTTCAGGTCGTGGTCCCAGGGTCCTGGGATCGAGCCCTGCATTGGGTTCTCTGCTCAGCAGGGAGCCTGCTTCCCCCCACCTCTCTGCCTGCCTCTCTGCCTACTTGTGATCTCTGTCTGTCAAGTAAATAAATAAAATCTTAAAAAAAAAAAAAAAAAACTCTTCTAAAAAAGTGAAGTCTTCATGACAAAAACAGTCAAATAAAAAAACAACTGAAGAGTGCAAAAATAAACTCTTACTCTTGAGGTCAACTAACTACTTTTTGACAAAAGTGTTGAGACAATGAAATGAAGAAAGAATAGATTTTTTGTTTGTTTTCAAAAAAATGGTGGTAAGACTATTGGATATTCACATGTGAAATAACAGAGATGCACAGTTTGCTCTCACCATATACAAAAACTAACACAGAATTGATCATAGACATTAATGTAAATAGCTAAAACTACACAACTCTTGTGGGGGGGGGAAGCACACAGGAGTAAATCTCTGTGGATTTAGCAATGGTTCTTAGCTTCAACACCAAAAGTACCAGGGTAAAAAGAAAAGCAGTGGAACTGGACTATATCAGCTTCCTTTGACATTTTCTTGGGGAATCTCCTAAGTTAAATATCCAAGTTCATCAACTACAAGTTCTGTCTTCCACATAACTCTAGAACACAACTTAGCTAAGCTTTCTGACACTCCTTTCCTTCTAGTTTCAAACAATATGTCCCCCCTGCCCTTCTGTTTCCCCACCAGCATTTCTACCAACAGTTTTTTTTATGACAATTTAGACATTTTCAAAATCATCTAGGCTTTCCCTGCCATGTCCTTATTTCCTCTCGGTCCTCACCAGCAGATTCATTAATATTGTATTTTTTTTAATTATTTTTTTTTTTGAGAGAGGGAGAGCATGAACAGGAGGTGGAGAGGAAGGGGGAGGGGCAGAGAAGAGGGAGAAGCAAACTCCCCACTGAACAAGGAACCCAATATGGGGCTAAATCCTAGGACTCTGGGATCATGACCTGAGCCGAAGGCAGACAATCAACTAAGCCACCCAGGGGCCCTAGTACTGTATTTCTATTAAGAGTTTGTTCAAGGTCTGCATATATTGAGTACTTCATATATGGTTAGCAGGGACATAAAATGATATAGTCTTTTTTGGAAATCATTTGGCAGTTCCTCAGTTCCTCAGAGCATTAAACATAAGGTTACTTTATGACCCAGCAATTCCACTTCTAGTTATATACCCAAGAAAATGAACACATAGGTCCACACACAAATACAAAATTACACCTGAGCATTTATACCACTATTATTCATAACAGCCCCAAATTTGAAAAAAAAAACTAAATATCTATCAACTGAAAGGATGAATAATTGTTATACCACAGAATATTAGTAGTCAATAAAATGAAGGAAGGATTAACACGTATTTTAACATGAATGAGTCTTGAAAACTTTATGTTAATTAGAGAAGTCAGTCACCAAAGGCCATATATTGTTTGATGTCACTTACATGGAATGGCCTGAATGGGAAAATTGGTACATTAATCTAGACATTAATGATTATCTAGAAGTGAGTGAAAGGAAGTGAGAGAGATGGGGAGTATCTGCTATTGGTCAAAGATTTTCTTCTCATGTGAAGAAATTGTTCTAATGTTAGGAGGTTGTGATGGTTGAAAAATAATTCCATTGTATACTTTAAATTGGTGAGCTCTATGGTATATCTCAGATCTCAAAAAGCTGTTTTTAAAAATATTCTTTATTTTTAATATGGTGATTTTCCCCAACAAACTCTACAGATACCACGACTATCCCCATCAAAGCCCAAAGAGATTTTTGTAGAAATTGACAACTTAACCAAACATTTCATAAAAATTCAAGGAACTCAAAATAACTAAAGTGATTAAGCGAAAGAAGAATCTTACACTAACTGATTTCACACTAACTGATCTCAACTTTGAGCTACAATATTTAGGATGACAAATAGGTAAATATGTACATCAATGAAACAGAATTGAGATTACAGGTATAAATCCTAGGATAGTCCATTGATTTTTGACATCCTTGCTAAGATGATTCCTTGGGGAAAAGGATATAGTTTTTTTAACTAATGTTTCTGGGAAAATTGACCAAAAAAAAAATATATATATATATATATATATATAAAATAATCCCAAAAAACATACAAAGCTTGAGTTAGTATCTCATATAACATAAATATAACTCAAAATGGATCATGGACCCAAGTGTAAAACCTCATAAATCATTTTTAAAACAGAGGAGGAGAGGGTTTCTTATATTAAGTAAGAATTTCTTAACTATGATAACAGAGCAGTCTTGAAAAGAAAAAGTTAAAGAATTGGACGTTGGTGAATAAAAAATTGCTTATCTACAAGAACATAATTTTTAAAAATTGAAAAAAAGTTTACAGAGTAGGAGGAGGTATTTGCAAATCATATATTTGATAAAGACTTTTTCCCCATAGCATATAAAACACTTTAACAACTCAAGAATAAGGAAATGAAGCTTAACAGAAATGGGCAAAGTATTACACTAAAGAAGTAGTTACCAAAGAAGACATATAAAAGGCTTGTTAATACATGAAAACATGTCCAATGTCATAAGTCATTAGAGAAATGAAAATTAAGGATATGATTCAATATCTCCACACCTCTGGTACAATGGATACAATCAAATTGACTGTAGGTGTTGAGGAGGATATGGAGAAACTGGAACCCTCATGTATTGTTGCTGGGAATGTAAAATGGTAGAGACACATTGAAAAATAGTTCAATAATTTTACTATAAAATTAAATATGGACAGCATGCCAGCAAGTCTACACAAAGATTTCTTTTTTTTTTTCCATAGATTTCTTTATAGGAAAAAAAATTAAAGAAAACCTATAAGCTACCCAAAGATGGATGAATGATCATAACATTTTATTATTATATAATAGCTCAACTAGAAATAATTCACATGTCCATCACTTCATGAATGCGTAAATAAAATGTGGTACATGAATTCAGGAATAAAATGCAATGGCATCCTATCCCATGTCACATTACATTTTCAGCCAAATGTATTCAAAGAACATGGCTACTTGACCTAAAGCTGAGAAAATGCTTTTTTGCCTTACCAATTCTCAAATGTTGGGAAGACATTAAGGGACTATCTTTTTTTATCCTTACAAATTATTAATGTTGTTAGAATTTATCTAAATATTAAGATGACTAGTCCAGGGCAAACATCTAAGGTGTGCCTTTTTGAAATTCGATACAATGTCAAGCATACCATATTTCATGAAACCTGGAGTCACCTGTTTTAACAAGTATAGGTATGTTACACAATTTTCTTAGGAAAGAAAAGCTATGGTATGATACACCCTCAGTTGTCAGATGCATTACAATGTGAAAAAAGGTAAGTCTTCTTATGTACGAGCCTTTCATTTATTTTGCATGCCCCCAGATATATTTTATTGACAATTTTCCTAATCTAAACCATTTGGGTTTGGATGAGATGGTTACTATTGTCTTCAGCAAAACTGACAGCAGAGTTTCCATCTGTAAAAGAAAAAAAGTTATCTTTCAATAGATTTATAATAAAAAGAATCATCTTCATCTAAGGTTTATTTAAAAGAAAATCGTCTATCTGTCCTCTTCATCCATCCATCAATCAATATAATATAGTTAAGAATTGGATTTTCAATGTTACATAAGCAATCCACTCAGTTGGATATATTCAATTGTTATTGGTGTTTGAAATTATTATTTAATTACTGTCAATTCTGCTTCAAATATTACTAGTAGGGAATCCTGGAATACTGATACTTAAAGGTAATTTATTAATCAATCTCATGGTACTGCTCAGCTAAGCATAATTTTACCAATTAAAATAAATTAAATAAATTTAGAAGGTATTTATTTGTAGCAATAAGAATTTTGAGCATATCTCGAGACCCACAATATTCATAATCAGCTAACAAAACATTTTCTAGAAGAATAAAGCTTGTCCAGTGCAGAATAATTGGCTTTGTTTTAATATTACCTCTGAATATTATGGGACTTCCTCCCTCTATCCCTGTCTCTCATCCTCTATCCTTTCTTATCGCTCCACTTTCTTCCATCCTTCCCCCCTCTATCACTCTTTCTTTCCCTCCATTCTTTCCTTCTTTCCTTCCCTTTCGTTCTTTTGCATATGTAAAGAAATTGTTTGCTAATCTCTTGAAACTTTTTTCTTTTGCTTTTGGTATTCCAAAATACCAAATATTAAAATAATAAAATAATAAAAAAGAGTTTTCCTATTCCTCACATGCAAAATCTGGGGACAATTTTTTTTTTTAAATTATTTCTTATTTGACAGAGAGCACAAGCAGGGGGAGTGACAGGCAGCAGGAGAGGGAGAAGCAGACTCCCTGCTGAGCAGGAAGCCCATGCAAGTCTCCATCCCAGGACCCTGAGATCATGACCTGAGCTGAAGGCAGATGCTTAACCACCTGAGCTGCCCAGGTGCCCCTTAAGGGGACATTTATTTATTCAACTGAGAAATAAGAAGTATGGATTAATTCCTAAATCTGTACTTCAAAATAATTCGAAATTATTAAGGTGATGGTAGGGAGGCAAACTTACCTTTGCTTTTCAGGCACTTGTATAAAAAGAACTTTATCGAATTTATGTATTGGACATATACCAATGAAAAATGCCCTCACTGACTTGAGAGATTTCATATTCCTTGAGATAAACAAAGCCACTTTTTTTTTTTTTTTTTTTTTTTTTTTTTTTTTTTTTTTT